>NC_051176.1:74854693-74934209 GCF_013339695.2 Rhipicephalus sanguineus
GCATCATCAGCGTAATGTCGCAGGTTCATTTGACCGCAGCATTTTGACAGGGCCGGAATGCGACAGCAATCGTGTACGCTTATACATGTGAACACGTAAAACGAGAAACACTTGTCGGGATGTTTCTATGCACGAATGCATTTCGGAAAACATGGCGCAGTCACTACGTCCATGCGGCGTTTGCATGAGCAAACATAAAATCAGTGGCGTTCACGTGTCGCGGCCTCAAGTGACGTGTCCACACGCGCGCCTCGAGAATGGAGGTGCGCGTGCTGCGCGTTCGCGCGATTAAAAAAAGGGGTGGGAAAGACCGCGTTCGCGTGACCCTCATTCCGTCTTTGCGAAAGCGTGAAATCGAAGCGACAGAGGAGAAGATTAGAAGGGTGATTCCACGAGTGATCGAACATGCCTGTCCGGTCGATGCTTTTGTTTTGCCTGGGTTTTTTATATGTTATGTGGGCACATTCAAAGTGCACAGAACCGAAAATCTTATTTCCAAGAAGCGCTCCCAGCGCGCCAAAAAAATAATTCAAGGTGGCGGCGCGGGCCTGCTGTTTTTGCTCACTGCAATGTTTTCAAATTTCGCGGCCGAATTTAACGCGAACTATAAATTACTTGTGGAAACATTTTTTGCTCGGTTTAATACGCATTATTGTGAATTACATTCATGTTCTTTTTATGCCGTCCTCAAAAGGAAGAAAATGTGAAAAAATGGCAAATACGGCCGAAATCAAAAAAGTGTGCTAAGTTCGAGGCGCCTTGGCGCCTTTGCAATTATAAACAGAAACTTCCAAACATTTTCATCTATACGGAAGATCATTTTCCAACGGGCAGCGAGAAAAAAGAGAAAAAAATAGTTAAAGAAGCGAATTTTTCCAAAAAAGTTCATTTTCAAAAAATAAACTAAAAAACTCCGGTCTCGACTTTCACGACAATTTTTGATCGAAGAGAGATTATGTGAATGAACATACGGTTTTAATTTAATATGTCCTCATTTGCTTCGTTCACGAGATATAACGGGCCAAAATGACCCTTGCTGTGCTTGCTCACTTCAGTGCGACTGATGGTTGTTATTAGCTTGCATCATGCGTAAATCTCAGTTTTAATTATTCTGTTGCAGCAACACCTTGCTCTGGTGGCTTTTCGTCAAGAAAAATGTGTTGTAAGATTTTACTTGTGCCTAGCGTGTGCGAAAGTGGGCTGCTGCCGCCATCTAAAGGGCTAACATGTACTCAGTGTGCGCCCTACAACCTCGCCTACAAGCATCAGAGGAAAGGTGGGCACGCCCGTTCAAGATATCAATCGCTTCCTCTTCCTGAAGAAATGCCTGGTCTACCTCATCGCGGTTAGATGTAGACAGGTTTTTATTCAGGCGCGTAAGGCAATGCTAGCAGACCTCGCAGGTGTCGCGAAGATCCTCAGCCTGTGACAGTAGCTTCTGGAGGTAGGCAACAACAAAAAACGCAAGGAAAAAAACTTGCGCAACGAAATTGTTTTTCTCAGCAATCTTCTTTTTGTGAACGCCTAAATAATTGGCACAGAAACTCAGACGTAGCCAGGGGCCACGCGCATCGCGTGTAGTGAACAGCTAGACAATGTCGAAACGTTTATACTGAACGGCGCCGCACCCATTATGTCCCTTCTTCGCAGCTGTCATGAATGAGTTTCCAGAACTGCTCGTGGTTTCACATTTTATGACCAAGGGTGTCTAAGCGCTTTGGGCTGTGATAATTAATTTGTACGGCACACTCGTTGTCGAAACTAAGGCTAATGTCCGTCTGGCGCCACCAGTGACCTCTGCTATTCTCGGCGTGGGAAAGTACTTTATTGAAGTGCCGACAAAACATTATCAATTGGGCAGCTTCGGCCACTTAAGGCTTAATCATGCCGCACCGCATGTTTCCTGGCTGCTGAAACGCTGAGGTAAAGGTTGAGATGACACAGGAAGACGTTATCTGCTACGTCGAAAACATGTGCTAGCGGGAAGTGAAATAAACGGCTCGGAAATGACTGAGCTAACTTTTTATAAATGTTGTTTAGGCACAGTGTGCGTCGAATGGGAAAGATGGTTAGAGCCAGTGTTGTACACGTTCCTCTAAAACAGGAACGAAAGCTCGTTCCTCGTTCCTTCCCAATCTTGGAACGAGTTCCCGTTACAAGTTCCCTTAGCGTGAAAGGAACTCGTTCCAGTTACATTTCGAAAATTGGAACGTGTCGTTACATTAACATTACATTTAAAATTTCAGTCAAAATATACATACCCTGACGCTAAATAAAGTGAGAAATATAAAGCTGACATTGAGCTACATATATTTTACGTATTTGATATCGCCGGCAGTAGGTTATATGTAGATAAAATGAATCTAAAGAAATGCTCCTAGGAAAATGTTTTAGAGACCACCGCGGCCATACTACAGACTGCAACTGCAACTTTCGTGCTCGTCTATTAAAAGTGCAACACATGGAGTACTTTCCAGGTCAGTCTTCAAGTGCGCCGTCAGAATATACTGCGCTTCATATATTCAAATAGAAATTCCCACACATGCACCATTATAAATAAGTTTCTTGCACAGGAAAGCACATCGAACTGAACAATACATAGGCGTTTAATGAGTGCTGATTCAATATCGCAGTGTGAGTAGAAAATAATGTCCAGGATGCATATTCGCAACTTAGTAAAATCCCTTGTTCGCACTCAGCAAGAAATGCATCTCGATGTTGGTATCCGACGGAGGAACCTGTTTTCTCGTCAGCATTTCGTTGGCAATGTAGAAGAGCCGTTCCATCAAGTGCTTGAGGGTACTGCCGTGTTGTACACAAATAGGGACAAGTCAACCGTGTTCATAGGGGCGATGGAACAAGCTCAGCGTGCGGAACAAGAATGTAGCCCTGGATGTACGCGTATCGTGCATTGCATGACAGACGTCATCGCTGCGGCGGCTGACGAACTGAACTATAATAAAAGTTATTGACTGATAGCCGCGGAGATAACTCGTATGTTGGAGGGATTCCTGCCCAAACGAAACCATCGAAGGCACCGGGCAGGCGCCACTGCAGCACCCGCGTCCACTGCGTTTCGGTCCTCTTCCCCGCTATCCACGCAACCGGGTTTCAAAGGACAGATGTGTCGAAAGCTGCCGGCGGCATGCACGAGATACTAAAGGGACGATCGAGCCAGCCGCTAAAGACCACGCGACGAGAGAAACATTCCCTGGAACTGGGTTGAAGCTTCGCAGTCGGTAGGGCGCGAACATAAAACCAATAAAAATTCGCCAGATCCCACGCCTTGTGGGAATCGGTATCATGCGAAGAAGTCAGCGCGTAATTCTGTGCTGCGTTTTTGGTTTGAGCCAAGCGTTACGAGGTAGATGGACGTATTTTTGTAAGTGTAGTAGGTGTGTGCACATCGAGGGCTTACCAGACACGTCGAAAACACATGCGTTTAAAGGGTGACTTACGGTCTGGCGTAACGTCAGCAATCAAGTTAGAGCATACACGTCGGTATTATCGAAACAAAGTGCACTTTACGGTGCGATGATATGAATATCATACGTAAATTTCGTTAGCGTATTCATCCGGGATCGAGCGACGCTTGAATTCAGTTGCTGTAATGTTTATTAGACTGCTATAAAAGCGGAGCCAACACTGTAAGCAGAGACCTTAACCTGACATGACGCATGTACCGTATCAATACATGTGTAGCGTTTATTGTTTTGTTATAAAATTAGATAGCCAGCACCACAGAAACAATTGACCATGCAACGTCATTACGCCTGCATAGTGTATTTTTTCAAAGCAGTTTCTAGGCCTGGCGTGGCTCTGTGGTAGAATGCCTGACTGCCACGCAGAAGGCCTGGGTTCGATTCCTGCTGGGACCTTAATTCTTAATAATCTTTCCAGTCGTCGGGTCAACGCTGCCGATGTCGGTTTTTCTCAACGCTCTCGCATTTAAATTCCCAATGTCTGTTCTCGCCGTTCCAGTGTAGATATACACTGCCAACCAACTATGGCGCACACCCGTACACCGCGGCCCGTGCCAAACGAGTATGAGCCACACGTGTCTGGAGGAAAGCGTTTGACGACGTACGCGACAGGATTTTGACGTCATTCATATTATGACCCGACAGTCATATTCGTCAAATTCTTTTACCCTCCCATGCCAATTTTGGTCTACACCAAGTTAAGGAGGTGATCAGAAAAGCACCCAGACGTAGGCGGCTAGATAGATAGAAACATCAACTCCTCAAATGTTCTTTCCACGCGTGGTCGGTCTTGACATCGCGCGCTTCGCTGCGCCCCCGGCGGCCGTCTTAAAGCATAGTCAAGTGACAGGCGAGCGGTAGATTCTTGCGCCTCACGCGGTCGCCCATTCACCCTGTTCTGCATGCTGTGTGGTACGCGGGAACCTGTACAATGCCGAGGAACGTCTACAAAAGGAACGCCTTTCCCTATGCCGTTCCTACGTAAACGTAACGAGTTACCGTTACAGTTCCACCGATCCTTAATGGAACGGTGGCGTTCTTCAAAAAGGAACTAGTTCCTTTTTTGAGGAACGCCGTGTTGTACGGAACATGGCGTACGGAACATGGCGTTTTTGGAGGAACCGGTGCTGTACGGAACGGCGTTCCTAGGAACGACGTTCCGTACAACACTGGTTAGAGCCTACAGTGCACGTAATGGAAGGCAAGCAAGCAGGCAGTGAGAAAGCAACTGCATAACAGCGCGCCTGCTGATTGTGGCATTTAGTTACATATTAAGCTGGCCTTCGCTGCATACAGATTATTTGTTTGGTGTGCAAGGAGAGTTTTGACAAAGTCACCTAAACCATGTGCTTACGGTTTCTCGTGTGCTTCTCATTAGCGAATAATGGCTGGGTAAGATGAGGTTGTAAGCTGCAAACTGCGCACGCGTTAGCAATTTAGAGAGCGGCAGCAGCCCGGCGCCGCACACCCTAGACGCAAATAAAGTAGTTTTCGAATACATTTTTCTAGACGAAAAGCCGCCAGAGCAAGGTTGTGCTGCAGCAGAATAATTAAAACTGAGATTCGCGCACAATGCAAGCTGATAAGCATCAGTCGCACTGAAGTTAGCACGCACAGCAAGGGTCATTTAGCCCGTTATATCTCGTGAACAAAGCAAATGATGACATATGATATTACAACTGTGTGTTCACTGACATAAGTGCTCTTCGATAAAAAATTGTCGTCAAAATTGAGACCGGAGTTTTTTTTTATTTTATTTTTTGAAAATTAATTGTTTTGAAAAAAACTCGCTTCTTTAACAATCTTTTTCTTTTTTCACACTGCTTGTAGGAAAATGACCTTCCGTAAAAATGCTGCAAAAGCTCTTTTCATTATTTGAAAATGTTTGGAAGTTTCTGTTCATAATAGGAAAGGCGCCAAGGCACCTCAAACTTAGCACACTTTTTTTTATTTTGGCCGTGTTTGACATTTTTTCACATTTTTTTCCTTTTCAGGACGGCATAAAAAGAGCATGGATGTAATCAACAGTAATGCGTATTAAAACGAGCAAAAGAATTTTTCGACAAATAATTTATAGTTCGCGTTAAATTCGGCCGCGAAATCCGAAAACATTGAGTGAACAAGAACAGGAGGCCCGCGCCGACACCTTCAATTATTTTTTTGGCGCGCTGGGAGCGTTTCTTGGAAATAAAATTTTCGGTTCCGTGCATTTTGAATGCGCCCACATAACGTATAAAACACCCAGCCAAAGCAAAAATATCGACCGGACAGGCATGTTCGATCTCTCGCGGCATCACCCAGAACACGACCACCTGGTGCAGTAGATGTCATGGAAAGCTTCCGTGGAGCAGCATCGGATGCTTGGTGAGCATAAAAGTGCGGCGTTCGGGTTACTAACTATCGTCTGTGGTAGGAAAAGCTATACAAAAGTGAGCGAAAGTGTGACTGTGCCTATATATGAGAATCGAAGCAAATTAAATGAGTAGCGATTTGATTAGTGAAAGTTTTTTAAATGACAATAATCGAAACAGATTTAGTATTGATTTATTTAGTGAAAGTGACATTAGTGCCACTTAATGAGCGATAGTTGATTAGTGATGCCGCACGTCGATATAAAGTGCGCGGTAGTATAGCATCGCTTGATGTCTTTCACCTTCGAGTCTCCTAAGGCGAATGCATTCACAATTCCGAGCTTTTTTTTCTCTGTTTGATCGACTTCACCGGACGTTTTGCATTAGCTGTTTTTCGAGGGAAAGAGGATATATTAACAATGAAGTAAGTGCTACAGTGGCCAGCTCTCATCTGAAGCACGGCAGCGGTGGTCGAGTCGTTACAGCGTCCGACTGCAATGCGGGTTCGATTCGCAGTTTCGCCGAGCAACCACCAATTTTTTTTTTTCAGTGGAAAAACAGGTAGCACGGCCTGAGGTTCTGTCTTAGCAAAACGTTTTCTTGGGCTAGTTGGTTCATGACTTCTGAAAGAAAAATTCTAGCGTAAAGCAACACACGGACAAACTAAGAGCACGGGACTGGCGCTAACTTCCAACTGTGTTTATTGAAGAAAGGTACGTACATATATAAGCAACGCAAGAGAAGCAAGGGCAAGGCACTCGCGATAATCCGGCAGTAAAATAAGCGGGAAATCATATCTGTAAACATTGTTCGTAGGGAAATCATATTTTTCAAACACTGCATAACAAGAATTGCCCGCCTTAACGCTTCAAATTTCCCTGCTTTGTTGGTCTCAAGTGTGTGCGAGTCCCTTCTGAAGAAGCTTGAAGGTCCTGGAAGCAATGACTCTAATGAGCGTCAGCGGCAACCCACGATATCTATACCGTACGTACACCGTATCTCGCAAAACTTGAAAAAAGGTACACTCAAAGTACAATGTCAATGTCGTGTTCACGGCTCCATGCAAGCTCTCGAAGGTATGCTCCATGACGTCAAAAAGAAAGAGCAACAGACGTGACACTATTTTCACCGAATGTGATACCAATGTCGTATATAAGATCCCCCTCAGCTGCGAAAAAGTTTACATAGGACAAACGGGTTGGTGTTTCAATGAGAGGGCCAGAGAGCACGCGCTGTCTGTTAAGAACAACTCGGGAGGGCATTTGGCCGAGCATTGGAAAAGATGCGGGTGCACACCTGAGTATGCGCTCACAAGTGTTCTAAAGAAGGCACTAGATATGACGGAAAGGGAGATAGTTAAGCCTACTATAATTTAAACACTGGTGACAACTGCGTTTGCACGCCTTCAATAACACTCGTGAATAATGAAGTGACCTTCTTGGAAGGACAGGTTTAATTTTCACGTCATTCGGTTTGTCTTACTTTCACATTTTCTGTTTTATTGACGCCGCGTTGTACGTTTAAGTCTTGTTGCCGTTATTTCTTGTTGGATTTTTTTGTTTTTTGACGCATCCAATTGGACCTTCAAGTTTTGTTGTCGTTTTTTCATTACATGAGAAAACGACAGAAGCACACGCGCTTCCGACTCGCAGAAGCACACGCGCTTTCGTTAGAGAAAAAAGAGAAAAAACAAAGATTTTTGTTTGTTTTTTTGTTCTTTGGTTTTTCTGATTGGTTAGGCTCGGAATACTTCGCCTGTGATGTATACTGAAGCATCGTTTTTACGTTTGACGCATTGTTTCCTAGTTTCTGTTCATCCAGAACCGTTCTTATCTCCATGTAAGAACCAATCTTATGAACAATCTGCAAGTTTTTTGTTGCTTATTATTTGGTCCTTTTTCCTTCCTCTGGCAGTTTCAAAATAGCAATCTGTAGAACGCGCGTGCAACCGCCAAAGCCATGGAGCATTCTTGTTATGCAATGTTTGCCAAATATGATATCCTGCTGACAATGCTTATAGATATGATTTCCCGCTTAGTTTTCTGCCTGATTATCGCGAGTGTCGCGCCCTTGCTGCTCTTGTGTTGCTTATATGTGTACGTACGTTTCTTCAATAAACACAATTGGAAGTTAGCGCCAGTCCCGTGCTCTTTGTCTGTCACTGTGTTGCTTTGCGCTACAATTTTTCCTTCAGATGAGGTTATGTGTTGCGGGCACTCTTTCCTTGAAAAGGTGGCCCTTCCGCTCTCTTCTTTCACTCCCTTTTAGACCCAACAACGCTGTGTCGTGCTCCCTCGTGGATTACAGAAACAAGAGTTTCATTTTTGCCTCTAACCACTACCATCGCAAGAGCCCCCAGTCCCGAAACCCAGTTACTGGGCAATTACTTTTGACGTCGCTGGCTATTCGAGCGCCGGTCAGATATCACGGTGTTTTCAAGAAAATCAAGGGACACGCGGCGACCTAATTGCTTCCGGCCAAGATGACTGCCTTTGTCGGGACACGTTTCTGTGCTAGTTGAGTGGGATTCATTACACGCAGCAGCGCAAAACGACAGGGACAGAGAGAGAAGACACAAACACATCACTGTGTTTGTGTCTTCTGTCTCGGTCCCTGACCCCGCCACGGCGGTCTAGTGGTTATGGTGCTTATGGTTATGGTGCTGATGTGGTTACGGTGCTAGTGGTTATGTTATAGTGGTTATGCATGGTATAATTACTATACAAAATGCAATAAATACTTTCAGCAGTATAGGAGCAAAGCTGCATAGATGATAAAACTATTTGCAGAGTATACAATTACATTATGAAGAAACCTAAGCCAGCAAACACTCTATGAAAAAAAAAGTTAAAACTTACACAGTACGTAGAGAGTGCTTGACTGTTGAAGAGGAGAGACAGGAAATTGGATAACATTACACAGGTGCTAAATCCTGGTGTTGGATATACTTGGAATAGTGACGATCCTCTTCCACCTAAATATTCCATGGAGAAGGACTTTCCAGAGCTTATATACACATAAAGTCAAGCGTGCTATACTAATGCGTGTGTCCTGAATGACTAAATCCACCAAGTGCAAACTTACCTGTTTCAATGGCTTGAATTCTTGCACTACCAAGCAGGAAAACACGGTTTCGGTTACCGACTGTGGCTGCTGTTTCCAATGGCAGTGAAATGCAGAGACACGCATGCACTTTGATTTACGTGCATGTTAAAAACTTCAGGTAGCCGAAATTAATTTGCACAGTGTCCTACAGTGCGCATAACATAATTGTCATGTTTTGGTAAATTAAATGCAGAATTTAATTAATTTTGAATCCTAAAATGCAAGGAACTGCTGAATGATGCACTGCTCAGAAATAAAATTGCAGCTGTGTAGATTTTCACCATACAATTCAAACTGTTCCAGCAATCACAATGCATTCTTTGTGTTGACATGCACTTTGAACAGCAGAACAGTGTCATAGGTAGTCGCTCTCTGCTTGTTGGCCTTGTGTGTTCTGTTCGAGATACACAATACATGACCTTGGGGCACCTGCCCCCATGATACTGCTGGAACATAGAAAAATACAGACAATTGTTACAACCGTACCATGCGTAAAAGTGTGCAGCTGATAAGTATGTGCTAACAGCTCTAGCTGTCAAATTTTCAGAAGCCGATGACATCTGTGAATAAATAATAAAAAAAACAAGAAAACAAGTCTCAACATCTCGACACCAACAATTAAGGTTTTGAAAATATATTTTATGATATAAATGTATAACTAGGATATTCATTTTGAAGGCGATAAAGTTCTGCCTAACAGTGAGGCACAAGCCGATAAAGTATCTTCTATTTCGGCTTTACACTAAGCGCAAGAAGCCGGCCAAACATGAGTTCACTATGCTACTCATGTTACGCAATGTTACAAGAAAACAGCTAATGTTCATTTATCTAACATAGCCACCTTATCATAGAGTGTGCAGGAGCTTTTTTTAAACCTAGAAAACACAAAGGATTTGCGAATTATGAGTGTTTTTGTTGCTCCTAACGAAAGTTTTGTTGCTCCTAAGAGCGGTCCGGACCACTCTTAGGATTTCCTCTCAGGCACGCTATTTTTGCGCAAATGTTTGCGTTGTGAATCCCCTTACGAGCCTTTTTCGTTGACGTCAGCAAATATAGCAACTGCATCACCATCGCTGACATGTTCCTGGACATTCACAGCGCTCTTTATCGCAGCGGTCCATGTGATAATGATGGGCTCCTACGACGTTTTTTTTTTTCGCTTCGTGAATCGACTTACGCGACAAAATTCGTCTGACGTGAAGATTTGATCGTAAGTGAGTTTTATGAATACTGCCCCTGATCTTAGAAACAGACTTAAAGGTGTGTCGTATTCATCTTTCTTTTTGTTCAATGTTCTGTAATGTTTTTTTTTACAGAAGGAGGAGGAAGGAAATGAATTAAAGGCAGGGAGGTTAACCAGACGCGCGTCCGGTTTGCTACCCTACACTGGGGGAAAAGGATGACGGGATTAAAAGAAAGAAAGAAGAGGGAAGAAGGCACTGTCAGGGTACATATGCGCCTGTCCATTGAATGCACACAAGCGGTCGGTTAAACCGGTCGATTTTAAAAACAGTAGAAATGCTCGCGTCGCTTTGCTGGCCTGCGATGCGTAGGGCCACGATCCGAGGATCTTCTCTTCGGAAAACGGTCGGTCGTCTAGCTTGTTCAGCGCATTGCGCAGAACGTTTCGTTCATTCACAAAACGTTCACAGAAACACAGTAGATGTTCTATCGTTTCGTCGCTATTGCACGAGTCGCCTCTAGCGGTGTGTGCCATTCCTATGCGAAAAGAGTACGGCTTCGTGAAAGCCACTCCTAACCACAGGCGGCACAGTAAACTTGCGTCATGGCGGGAAAGGTGCGATAAAACTTAGAGCTTCCTCGATGTTCATGTAGGCGACGGTTCCAGACACTCGGGTCACTCGTTTGCGACATTGTGTCAGCAAACGAGTGAACCCCTCTTGGAACGTCTGTCCTCTACAATGGTATTGGGGCTGTCTGGGCATCTCTCTTACCACCTTCTCTTGCACAGGGTGGTCAGCCAGTGTAACAGCTGGCTAACGTGCCTGTCTTCATATTTATTTATTTCTTTTAAAGCAGAGCTCAAATGCTGGTTACGTCTTTACAGAATTTCTTAATCGGCGTTTGCCGCCCGCGTGATCCCTTGTTAATTTTTAGTGGGCCAGTGTGGGCGAGCAGTTGCACTTGCCCAATTTCGGTGGCACACACGCGCTGTAGGAGTTCGACAGCAGACATGTTATGATCGAGGTTTGCCGTGTGTCGTAGATAAAAAAATTATCATTATTAGGAACCGACACGCGCTCTCTTCGTCCTCTTCATCGCCTTCTTCTTCTTCCTGTTCTGCTTCGCTGCCAGAACACGCGCGCCAATTCGTCCGGCGTGGGATGCAATAACTCTGATGGGCGAGAGAACGAGTAGAGAGAGAGAGCGAAAGAAAGAGAAAGAGCGAAATGCTTGGCGAAAAGATTTCTTGGCTAGGCGGCACTCGAACACGCGTCCCCCTGATCCGAAGGCAAGCGTCGTCATCACTCGGCTATCCAGGCATGCTAGGAGAGCGTAGCAAAATAGTATAATATAGTATAGCAAGGGGGTCAGGGGGCGACTGCCGGACGGTCCTCTACTGAGCAGCCTGTCTGAGTATGGATGCGCTTCTTGTACTCCCCTGAGATTTATGGCTCAGTCGCACAGCTCACAGAGAGTGTTCAGCGCTATCTGAACAAGCACAAGAAAACGATTAGCTATAAGCGGAACTTTCGGAGTATAAACGATTTGGATGGCGCCTTGTTAATGAGCTTTATGCCAGAGGAAACGTTCTCCATCTTGAACACTTATTCAGTTTCTTCAAACAGATCGGCGTAAAATGTAAAGATGCGTTTGTGTCTCAATAATTTTCTTCGTGATAAAATGTTACTGAAAGCTAAACTTATTCCTTTACTTAACAAAAATTTCTCTTTTCAAGATGGCGATGAAAGGGGAAACGTCATTTTGGACGTCCTACACCAGGCGATAGAAGGCGGTGACCGTGGGTGCCGTCTCCAGGACACTTTCTGCGTTGATTCAGTCTTCCTTCAATGCCTCTCTCGCGTCCTGTGTGTATTAGGACTGAATAAACTGTTGCATGCGAAAACCAGACTCGAGTGCGCATCTAGACGATCTTTTTCTCATTGCTTTCGCCAGGAGCCTAATACAACGAGTTCAAACACACACGTGTACAAATTTGCATCCTAAGCAACTCGTCGCCTTTTTTTCTGTCAAGTTGGTGTTTCGTAAATACGAGAGAACAATTTAAGACCTAAAAATCATCACACAAGCAAATATAGCTAAATGCTCGCTGATTTAAGTGGTTGCGCCTGAACGTCAATTTGGACGCTTTGGTGGCTTTGTAGCTGCGATCTCACAAAAATAATGCAACATGATTTTTTTAGATTAAGTTATAGCACACACTGGGCTTTAATTCTGGGGAGCTTAAAGAAAACCGAAGGTGCCTTTTTTAATGGCGTTTCAAAGTATTGCATTTTTAGACACATGCCTTCACTTATGAATTTTTTGTTTGCGTTTCACATCATTCTTGGCAATCATATTTAACTCACTTGTTAAACTAATGCATGGCAACACTGGGAAATTTTTAGAAATTCAGAGTATTGTAGACGCGATGCGGAAAAGTCCGAAACTAGAGCATTATTGAGCGATGTGCCGTATCCAATTTTTTCACAAAATACGTGCCACAAAACTGCCACATAACAATATTTTGTAAACATACGTTACTGGTAGCATGCGAAGAAAAGGTTTGAGACTTACTGCTGCAATACTTATTTTTTAGGACCTCGTCTAAATCCCATTTCCGCGCGATTCGCAAAAAGTGATTCTGCTGAAGGGAGACTTCCGAATTTTTTTTGACTGCGGCAGAATTTTTGTTCGCAAAACTAAGAATGGTTTCGTGGTCCTGGGGACTCGAACAGCAATATATTTTTTGAGCAATATTAAAGGGGTCTGAGGACATGCACTGACGTTCTCACCTAAACACACGTTCAAGCTTTAACGGCTTCAGTGTTAAAAAGAGAGAAATAAAGGGAAGAAAGACAGAAAAAGATAGAAAGACAGCGAAACAAATAGACAGAGAGAAAGATATATAAAAACACAGGCTAAAAAAAAGATACAAAAGAGAAAGCAAGCATGGCCAAATATAGTATAGTATAGCAAGGGGGGGGGGGGGGAAGAGACGTGAGAGGGTAAGAGCCTAGCCAAGCCAAGACCAGTTACGGGCCCACCAGCTCCGCTGTGACCCAGCCTTGCGCGACTTAGTGCAAGCTGCGCTAATTTTCTTTGTTGTTGCAGCGGAGCTGTTAAACTTTTCGTTATGCTGCGTGGCGTGACCGGAAAACTATCATCATCATGAACCGGCACGCGCGCTCTCCGTCCTCTTCTTCATCTTCTGCTTCACTCCAACAACACGTGCCTATTTGTCCGGCGTGGGGTGCAATAACTCTGTTGGGCGAGAGAACGAGTACAGAGAGAGAAAGAAAGATATAGAAAAACGGAGAAAGAGAGCAATAGAGACAGAGGCAGAGATAGAAAAACGGGGAAAGAAAGAAATACAGAGAAAGAGATAGAAAAACGGAGACAGAGAAAAATAGAGAGAGAGAAAGGGGAGAGATAAAAAAATAGAATGCGAGAGAACGAGTACTAAGAGAGAGGGAAAGCGAAACACAGAGAAAGAAAGTGAAGAAGGAAAAACGGTTGGAAAGGCAGGAAAAGAATAGATGAAGAGAGAAAAAGATAGAAAGAAACAGACACAAAAAAGAGAGAAAAAAGAGAGAGCAAGCATAGCCATGTATAGCATACTATAGCAAGGGGTGGGAAAGAGAAGGAAGGGTGAGGAGGATGGAAAGGAGGAGAGCAACGCCACCAGCTCTGCTGCTTCCTCAATCTTCGGCCCAATGGCGCGTAGCTGCCCCAATTATTCTTTCCTTCCTTCGCTTTTAAGTCTTGGAGCATTTCGAAATACAGACGTCAAGTTCAGTAGGGTACTGTTGCCAGCTGCAGAAACATTCATAAGTTTCACAGTACAGGCGCCTACCAAATTTGCCTTTCCTCTGTCAGTGAGACCAAAAAAATATTTGCAGTTTAAAACTCACTCTGCACTTGTTCTTTTGGCGTTTAAGTGTCTCATAGATTTAGTTGTTTGTTAGGCATCATGATAATGGAAGAGCTCAAAGCATGCTACAACATAGACTAGGTACATGACAGCACATCCTTTTTTTAGTTTGGGATGGAGTCTTCTGATCATCTTTGTGTCATTGTCTACTACTTTCTGGTGCTCTGCTAAATTCAATATTTGCATCCACCAAGAAACATGAATATAGGAAGGTCGCATGTGATTTGCAGAAGTGAACCTTAAAAAATGACGAAAGGCGTCTTGTTCTCGTTGAACATACGTCTTTTTTTAGTGGCAAATATTTAATGCCTGCTTAGGCTCGCTTCAGAACTTCATAACAGTACTGCGCGAGTCACAATTTTTATGAATGTCCCTCTGCCATCTTGATTGCGCTGAACTGACTCCCATTTATGCAACTGAATTTGTCTGGCGCAGCTCACACATATCCTAATATACTAAGAATATTCACATGAAAGCCTGATAACTTATTGTGCTCATATATGTCCCTAATTAAGTGAGCATACCGTAAAAAAGCCCTTCACAACACACGCTGTCACTTAGCAGACGACTGTCACTTAATATGGCCATAATTATTTCTCTGCAGCATAATTTATTCGCTCCTAATTAAATCCAACCCAGTGACGTTAAGGCCCCATGATAAGACATTTTTATCGTGCGCAATGGAAAATTATTATCGAATAGTCTTCTCACTCACTGACATTCGGCGCCTCGATGAATTCCCGCAGTTGCACGGCGGCGGAACAAGGGCGCCCAGGGTGGTTTACTGTATCCACCGTAAACGCTGGAAAACGAGAGCGCACTATGATGCCACTTGTTAATAATGGGCACAAGTCAACACCGAGACTGAGGATAAACACAAACGAATCAAGTATGGGAGATAATAATAGTAATATCTGGGGCTTTACGTGCCAAAAATATTGGTGTGGTTACAAGGCACACCGTAGCGGAGGGCTCCGGAAAGTTCACCCATCTGCTGTTCTTTAACGTGCACCGACATCGCACAATGCACGGGCTTCTCGAATTCCGCTGCCAGGAACGAAGTCGCGACTTCCGGGTGAGCCGCCGAGCACAGGAAACCATTATTATACCACCTAGGCGGACAAGTATTACAACAGCATACAATGAAAATGAAGTTAGCTTTGTGCACCTACGATATGACGGCGTGATAACCACGGCCTGTCCCTCAAGTTCATGTTTCCTGAAAGCATGCTGCCTCATTCATGCTTTATAGCGAGCAAAGATATTACACCGCACAAAATGTTTTTATTGAGGCGTATTCGCGCGTCAATTGACTGGCCGTGCCAAGCTTCTGCGCCTTCATAGTAGCTTTTTAGACGAACACGAGGTATCACATGTATGTGCTTCTAACGCTTCTAAGGCGACAGCGTTAGAGAGCTCGTTTCGCAGAAATTCCGCCGTCGGTGTCGGCGTCGCTTGTGAGCGAAAAATTCTCCGTTACCGAAAAATAGAGAAAGATGCAAATAAAATAAACAATAAAAACCTTCGGTCCTATTGAGTATCGAACCCGAGCCATTTGCGTGGTAAGCAGGTGTCCTAACACAAAGCCATGATGTTACCTGCAACTGCTTCGGAAACACTACATAAATGCCATGTAGTGGAAGGAGCCTCCTTAACGCATTTTGTTCGGCAGGTGTTACGACGAAAATGAGCCCATTCGGCGATTTGAAGGCGCATTGGCGGGCCATCAAACAAGGTTTTTTTTTTGTTTTTTTTTTTTTCTTTGCGCGACACCATGCTTCGAAAAAAGCCTGGATAGCGCACCCATCGCCGCTAAAAAGACACACAAACTTGCAAACAGCTCCAAAAATGTACAACTACGTCCATCTAGTGGAAAACATCAAGCCAACGCCTCCTTTCTAGAGGAGGCGTTTATCAAGCAAACAGCAAACATTAGATAATGTGCTGCCATCTGTGAGGCATTGTGAGAAATATGTGTCGACTCTAGCACAAAGCGGTGCTTTAGGTCGAAAACTTGCACTATTACTATAGATACATTGCGCGCACGTGTCTGTGTGCGTGTGCGTGTAACAATACACATTAATAAGTATGCACTTAGTGGTTGAAGTGCGCACTAGGGGCCGGATTTCGCTATTGTGTTCAGCTCTTAAAGGCGAGGCTTAAGGGTCCCCCAATTTTTCTCTTTTTTTTCTGCTTTTCCCTGTACTTTCCGCGCGATACACTGTACAGAACTACATATACAGGCACCTGAGCGAAGATAGGGACGCGCAAGCGGAGAAAACAGAAGCAACACTGGCAGTTCGTATTCCCGATTGTGCCAAACACGCTGCGTGCGCATCATCCTGCTTGGCAGTAGTACGCAGCGGCAAGCTCGCTTGAGTTTGCACACCATCGCGAAGCCAACGCGCTCGAGGTAAGTCATGTTGCGCTGCCGTCGCAACCATAGGCGCTAGTCATCTAAAGGGGGTGCCAATTGTTCCCCATACCTTTCCTTAGTCGGACCTCTCACGTCAATTGTAATGTGCATGTTTTAGGACGATAATGGTGGCCGAGCACCCGGATGCTGCATTCATTGAGCTGTTTACTTCCGACCTATAGTCCTGGCAAGCCGGGGCCAATGGCAGGCCATTGTGAGATGCAAGTTATCGCTTCATTTTCACGTTCGCATTTATCGCAGAGCTTATTTTCTTTCGGACTCGCCTAATGAAGAACCCTGCGTACACCTATGGTCGCAACACGCCATTAACGTCGAGCGTCGAGAACACAGTGAAGTTGCCGGCAAACAGCGCGCACACGGCCAACACAGTTGGGCAATTAGGAAACTTCGACATCCAGGCAACGGGATAAAACGGGGAAGACCGCGAGGGCTTCGCTTCAGCGCGCACGCCACTGATCCGCGGCAGCCTCTTCGGTGGCAATTCTGAACTTCTGTCTGGCTCTCTTCTCCCGTTCTGTTTTTTTTCCTTGCTCGCGCATGCGTCGTAAGGAATACTGTGCCATGTTTCGCCGCTCCTAGACGCATGCAGAGCCCTCCCGTTCACAGCAGCCGCTTGAACAGAGTCGCGTCTATTTTTTATTTTTTTTGTCAGGCTTTCGAACAAACAGGATTTTATTCAGTACTTTGCGGCGTGCCTCCTCCAGGAAGTTTATATCCGGTTCCTTAGTGAGAGTGTACGTGTGAACATAATTGCGAGCATTCGTGTTCGCGGTTTCTTTGTGGATGTCAGCGGTTTTCGCCGCGACGTGTTCACGAGGCATGTTTCGCCGTCACTTCATCGAATGAGCGACAGCCGGAGATATGACTGGACCAACATGTCTTTACAGATCCTCCAATTCAGAGGGGTGGAGCAGTAAAAGAAGCTCTGATACAAGCTCTCGTTTGGTGGAAGAGTAAAACAAGCTCTGAACTCTCTCATATGATGCAGGAGTGAAACAGCCACGTCACTCTTTGTTGCCAGAGGCGTGAAGAGGCTTTCTCACTCCTCCTCGTCTGTAGAGAGAGTAGAATGATATGTGCAGGAGTATCGACGTTTTTTTAAAGACACGGGTAGGGTAGAATTAAAAAAAAAATCGAAATTTGATCTTTGCACATTTGAAAGCATAAAGCCTTTCTTAACAATACCCAGTGCCCCACACATTTTTGAGCGTTTTGACTGAGCCAAAAGGACCAGGTTTTCGCTACCAACTGACGAGTAGTCAAGCCCTCTTTTCTCAGACCGTGCACAACTTGAGCTTTCTGCCTCAACTTTTGAAAAATGGGAACTGGTAGTTTCTGTGAGCTGAGTAGGATTACAAAAGGTATTCCGGCTACTTAAAGGCACATGGTGCAGTTTTTTTTACAGCGAAAGCTGTTATGAGATCATTTCACCGGCCGTTTTTGGCGCCGTAGTTGTCCGCCGCCGCCGCCGCCGGTGTCCGTAACCAGTATCGCTCGAAATAAGAAAAAAAACGAAATAAGAAAAAAACTCCAGGATGCAACGAGGTTCGAACCTGGGCCTTCTGCGTGGGAGCCCAGTATTCAACCTCTGAGCCATGCCGGTGCTTGAAACTGCTTTGCAAAAAGGTCCTATACAGGCTTCATGTCGGAAAGGAACCACATTAGCATATGCAATATAGCGTGGTAGAAGAGTAAAATAAGCACCAAGCGTCGCACAACGCGAATTCTGTAACCAGGCGTCACACAATGCGAATTGCGCAACGAGTAGGTTGTTGAATGCTTCCAACCCATTACAAAGGACTCTGCCATAATTCTTCATCGTCATCAGGCACAGCATCAACAAAGTGCGCATAATGCCTTACATGCGTATAGCAGGTACCAACGCTCTCCGTAGAATGACGAAAAATGGCACAGTGCCTGCTGCCCTACTTCTCAAAAATTACAATGATTTATAGCGTAGTGGGTTCCTCACAAGTGCACTTGTATTGGTTGCCAAGGAAGCCCATAAGCGCATGATCCACTTCCTCGGGGTCTCAGTAAAATTCCACTGATTTATAGCGTAGTGGGTTCCTCGCAAGTGCACTTGTATTGGTTGCCAAGGAAGCCCATAAGCGCATGATCCATTTCCTCGGGGTCTCAGTAAAGTTCTTCGCCCCCCCCCCCCCCTGTCTCTCTCCCACGTCAACGTATGTTATACAGCATGACGGGAGAGGGAAATAGTGACCGGGCGTCACCCACTGCAAATTACATAAATGGTGGGCTGTTTAAAGATTCCAACCCATTACAAAGGGCTGAGCCATAATTCTTCATCGTCATCAGTCGTCGCGTCAACAAAGTGCACATGATGCCTTACTGACGTGTAGCTGGTTCCTCGCTTCTCCGCAGAATGACGAATAATGGCTTAGTAGGTGCTTCCCAACTTCACAAAAAAATTGTGATTTATGGCATAGTGGGCACCTTTCTAGTGTACTTGCTTTGTAGCCCCAAGAGAGCTTAACGGGCTCTAGAAACGCTGCTCTTCCAGCTTTCGCTGTGACTGTGCTGCGGTTTCAGCGCAGGCCTGGCGGTTTTTTTACACACGTGGCATTTACCGAGTCGACTTGCCTTGTGTATATGAGACCCGCATGGGGACGGGGTTCTGTGCATTGATTTTGAGTTTAATTGCGCCTTTGTTGATTTTCATGCGGCGCAAACGATATCCTCGTGTTCACAAATCAAAGATACTGTTTAGAAAGCGCAGTATAATTGGAAATCAACACGCTTCGGCTACTAACAAAAACGAGACCGGGAGCACTCGTGCGAGCCCTTCAGCAAGTGAGCTTTGTCCTCATTCCGCGTCGCTGCAAGGATAAAATATGTTACCTGTAGTGTCAATGGCTACGCTTTGATTCATGTGGATCTTCCACATACAGTGATTACGAGTAACTGTGTCTGCACAGAATGCAGAGGAACCGTGGCACTCGTAGAGAACACAATCGATCATGTTCCTCGGATTGAAAACCCTCAGAACTGCCACCTTTGAAAGCGTTCTAGCTTTCAAGAAGGCCTGCATGGCCCGAGTAAGCTTTCTCAACGCCGTTTGGAATATCACCGAGGCGCAGCACTGTGATATGGTTGGGTGAGATCGAGTGCCATCGAGAGCATTTGGCCAATAGAGACACATAAGATATGACAAAACAAGCCAGGAAACCAAGAAATGTAGGATAAATATTGATGCGCACACACAAAAAACACGGACTCAGGTGACTCGGACGAGCGCAAAAGCAATTGCGCTCGTTCGCGTCACCTGAGTCCGCGTTTTTTGTGTGTGCGCATCAATATTTTTCCTTCCAAGCATGAACCAACTCGCTCAGCAGCAAGTTTTATTGCAACCAAGAAAACAAGAGAGGAAGCGAAAAGCTAATTCGTGTGATGACGATATAGCACGTTGCTATTAATGAAATTGTTCAGCACATCTTTTTGAACAATACATGGGCTGAACTTGTTTTTCCTCTTTAACTCACAATATCTCGAAATCAACTTTTTTCCTACATTTGCCCCATTATCAAACTAACTTGAAAAAGCAAATCGCTGATTTCTAACCAGAATAAACGAAACATCACTACGAAGCTACTGAACTATAATGGTGTACTCATTTTCGGTTCTCTTTTTTTTTTTTGGCAGGCTTATTTAAAAAATGACAAAAACCACGTACTTTATTCAAAAAGTTGCAAAAATGACAACACTTGAATTAAAGTTGTAATTCTAGTTGCATTGAAAGAACAAACACTGGAAACTAAACTGAAACAAACCGGAACGCTTTACACATAGTAGTTCTTGAGAAAATGGGTCTTAAAGAAGACTTAAATTACATTGGGGGGGGGGGGGGAGAGGGCCTACCCTGCGTCCTTACGGTATAACGCAGGAGTTCCAGTTCTTAGAGTGTACATTGTATTTGTTGTATTGATAAGTGTATCCCGCAACAGTTAAAGAAACAGCGAGAGTCAAATCCATGGATCAGGGGAGTGGTTATTCAGTCAAGTTACCGCGCTAATCGGCTTCGTAAAAAAGTAAGAATAATCGAAGCCAGTCGACAGCTTCAACGCTCCAAAGAACCGTCGAAGGTCGCAGAAATATAGCAAACGTAGCAAAAGGAGATGATTGTATTGCGTAACTCCTCAGAATTTTCTTACAACTAATTCCCGCAGGTTCTCGAAGAACTTTAGTAGCATTGACAATAATAGCTATCTGTAGTAGAAAACCAAACGAAGGCTGATTCATGTAACGATTTTTAAAGTCAGTGTTTATAGTTGAATATCAAAGTACATCCTACTCGATTAATGCATTCATTGCTGCAAGCGTTCATGACGTAGACATTACAGGTGCCAGTATATTGAAGCTTCTGTTAAAAATTGACTCAAACAAATATCCAGTCTCGAAGTGGAAATCTCTCCAATGAGCTAAATTACCGTCCTATCGAAAAAATTGGCCGCGTATCTGCGTGCTTCGCTGCAAATGTCGTCTAAAGACGATAGAAGAGGCGCTGGGTGAGATATGAACGCCATCTGGCAATACATCGGGAAACGTGAATGCTGTGTTGCGGGCTGGTAGTCCCGGCGCAGCAGCAGGCGAAGACCGGCGGTTACCAACGCGACCGGCGGGGACGCCAGCCAGCCCGAACACGCGGTTTGGCGCGAAGCGCCGAAGCAGAAGAAACGTCCGCATTGAACGAGTACTCTCCACACACTCTTTTATAGACATCAGACTCTGCCCAGGCGGCTCTGCGAAAAACACCGCCACCAGCGCCCTCATCGTAGCCCTGGCACTAACTGGGTAGTGCACAGAGAGCCGTCCGCAAGCGAATGTGCACAGGCCGCAATATAACCCTCCTCTTTCGTTGGTGTCGAGGCGCGGTTTCCTGAAAATCAAGGACCTGGAAAGCTTCTTCCGCCAATCCACGCTTCAGAAACAAAGGAAGCTGATCAAAGCGAACTGCGAGTACAATGCAAAATTAGTTTTAGTTATTACCGCACGCTGCAACTCGCAAGTACAAGCGAGCATCACACGACACCGAGTTCGAGGCAAGCCCTCCGACATGCATTCTCTAGAGCCTAAATGCGTTAAAATCGGGTATATACGTATGCCACAGCGATAAAGTACTTACATACACGATCAATTTACTTAGCTATGCATCTTACGATCAGTGGTACAAAACTCGGTTCATCAGGGACGAATGGCTCCAGCGATTTTCGCCTTTTCAGTTACATTCTCCCTTATTCATCTCTCGCTTTCTGTGCAGTTGGAGTGTTTTATTACGCATCCTCAAATGGTCTCTTCATGGTCGTCTTCTGTTTGTATGTACTGCAAATGGGGATACGTGCGTGTCCACTTTCACGGGGTACAACCAAAGGCAAAACCGTGGCCTCCGAGATAGCTACGGCAACCGCGGAGGACACGGGCGAAACAAACCTGAAGTGGGTCGCGACCAACATTCTGCGATTTACTTGTATGACGCACGTGGTGCTGTTAGCTAGTTAGAACCAGAACTCTGAGCCTTCAAAACGTACGTCCGCGATGCTGTGTTGTGACGACCAACTCGTCGTGGTGTGCGTATCACGCGTCTCCAGTCTGCCTCTAGCTGCTCACTTCGTGTTACACGACAAGCACCGCGGTCAGAGCATCTACTGAGCTTCATAGTCAAGGTTACCACGGTTTTGCATCAGGGCTGCGCAAAACAACAGCAGAGCCACACATTCATGCCACCGGCTGTGGAGAACGCGGGTACTTCGCTTACCCAACACGCTCGCAACGGCCCGTATCCAGCGCTCTCGTCTTTCTTCTTCGTACGACAACTATGGAAATCGGTAAAACTGAACGTTGTTATTCAGTTTTTTACGTCCGTGGCAATTCACAACGCAACAGTGCGTATTTTGCGGAGTTTCTTCGTAGTGTGCGGAGGGGATTCGTCTGCTGCTGTTTTCGCCGTCGTTCAGGCGAGTGATCCAGCGAGCACTTCACGACGGTTCGGTGGCGCGTCCGACTAGCGGAGAGCAATTCACAGCTCTCGTTCTGAGTGCTAAATGCGCAAACACACGCGATATTAAGCTCAATCGTTGTTTCGCACTCGCTAGTTGCACCTGGTCCCATAGCAAACTGTGCGAGAGAGTCGGTCTATGCACTACTCAATACTTCTCCGACAGGTGGCGCCACACGTCTTGGAAACTCCAGAGTCTGACGTCTATATTCACGTCGCCTGGGTAAAGCAGGAATGCCAGAGCGGCGCCCCATGGCACTCGTACAGTGCAATACTGAACCGAAACCGAAACACAACAATGTGTTTCGCAAGTTCTACAACAATGAGCTCGTGCAGAGGGCACGGAGGAAGCCAAGTTTCCTCGCAGTCGCATTTTCAGCGCAGCTTAAGAAACTAGGGTCTCTAGAATTACGTATCTATGTATTTTCTATTAAAGGAACACACCACCTAATACTTACCTAGTGATGTTGCGCCTCAGATACGCGTAATGTTTGCTTTTTGATCAACAATGTACACAAGTATGAACCTAGTGAGCCGTTCACGACGGCTGGCCCTTGGGCAAGTGGTTCAACTTTGGCCGAGTGGCTGAATCGGGGGACGTGCCGACAAACAGAAAGACAGACAGAAAGACAGACAGAAGGACAGACCAAAATTTCTGCGTTTAAGTTCCCCAAGAAAGACTATCGTCTTTAAAAGAGCTGAAGTCATACCGATAAATAGGTCTGGAGATGAAGGCATGGTAACAAGTTATACAGCCATCTCTCTTACGAGCGGATCGTGCAAACTAATTGAACAAATTATTGTTTAGCACATACAACTTTTTTTTGAAGGAGTGAACTTATTTCTCCAAACGAGCACGGATCCCCAAATAGCTTGCCAGATGTTACACAATTCGCCGAAATAGTACATCACCTTGCGCTTAGCCTGAGTGACCATAGCCAAACAGAGGTGGTTGTACTAAATTTTTCGAAAACAATTGATAGTGCCTGCCATGACAGATAAATTGCGAATATAGAAGGCATTTTAGGTAACGGACCAATCACCTGTTCGATTAAAAATTTTTTATTAAATCGAAACCTATTTGTGTTCTTGCAACATGCCACTTCAAAAAAATTCTGTGCTATAAGAATCAATTCATCGACCATTGGTATTCAAAATCGTTATTAATGATATTGCAAGCAACATAGATACTAATCCTAAGCTTTTTGTCAATAACTGCATTATTTATTAGGAAATTAACAATCGCGCAGACTGTCTTCCTCTCAGTGCATCCCAACAATATCTGGACCGCGCGAGCTGGGGAAGATGTCAGTTAACGTAGAAAAATGAGGCGCAATAATTCTGATTAAGAAATAAGACACTTCACAGTTAACTTACCCGTTTAACGGCACTACCAAAACTAAAGAAAAATGAGCACAAATATCTAGCTGTTACGTTTACTGATGACCTTGAATATTGACAACCTTACCGCAGCAGCACTGCGTCAATTACTTTCCCGTACTGGATGTCTAAAGCTATTTCCTACTCCAAGTAAGTTGCTAGCCTACAAGACATTCATAAGACGGATTCTGGAATACGAAAATGTGGTTTGGTTCCCTTGTACAACGACTATCTTAGGGTAACTGGCAGGAGAGCTAAGGAAGGATATAATATCCATACATAATAATAATAATAGTAATAATAAAATAATAATAATAATAATAATCATCACACTACCTCATGGATTCACCGAAGACGTCCCGAACGTGTAAGCCATCCCGTACGGCATAAGTCATCACTTAGCGAAGTGCGAACTACCCGTCTGTAACGCAATGTTTGCTCTTACGTAGCTGTGTACTGTTGATGCTGGGGCATCAGATGATGATGATGCGTTATGGCTGAACGCTATTTAATGGGCGGCCAGCTTTAAATCACCCACTCGTTACGCAATTCACGTGGTGTGACGCGTGGTGCGGTTCTAGCTTCTGCCACGCAAAATTACATTTGTTTACTTGACTCCTCGGCCGACATGTCGCCTGCATCGGGTCTTTTTCCAACGACGTTACAAGCGCTGGCGTCACTCCGTGGTAGAATGGACGAGTCTCCCGCAAGGTTTCTGGGTTCCATTCCAGCTCGAACCCTGTTTTTTGGGGGCGAAGCACCTTAGAGTCTAGGTTTGTCCGGTGTGTGGTATTGTCCGAGCTCACGCCACAGCACTGTGCAAAATCCCGTAAAGAAGCTTTAACAGTAGACTAACGTCAATCATAATTGTAACAGAACAATATAAAACACCTAGAAGTACAAACTCTTTATACTAGTCGGCGATTTCAACGTAGACATTATAGCCCTAAGGACCTAGCTTTGTCGTCGACGCTCGCTGTCCGCTGTCATGGTGGTTCGAAAACCGTTGCTATAGTCGAAACATATGTGTGTATGTGAATAAAAAAAAGGTTCAGAAATAGACGAACAACAATCATAATTGTGACCGTACAATACAAAACACTTACAAGCACAAACCGTTTATACATGTCGGCGACTTCAACGTACACATTATGGACCTTAGGACCGAACTTTGTCGTCGACTCTTTATGTTACTTTATGTCACTTTGTATTCGACAGAAATGCGCTTCCTAGATACTATGTTGGCTTGACCATGTCGCTGCACGTCTGATGTCCCCTGTTCACGCATGCGCGGAAATGTTTCCTTTTTTACTGTACCTTTCGTAGTCTGTCATTAAACAGTTGGTAGTTGGCGCTTCTCTGTCTTCTCTTCTGCTTCTCCCTTTTTCAAGAAATGTATTTCGCGCCTCAGTCTTCTGTACCTAAGCAATTATGTCACTTAATTTACATTGTATGGGGCAACGCACAGGTAACATATGTGAGACAAAAAAAAGGTTCGACAGTGCATTAATATTAATCATAATTGTGACTGAACAATATAAAACTCCTACAAGCACAAACCCTTTATACTAGTCGGCGAGTACAACGTAGAGATTATGGACCTTGGGACCCAGCTTCGCCCACTCGTCATCATTGAGTTCGTGGAGATGCCTTCCATGTTTTTAATTTTTATTTCTGTGGGACGTCACGGAAATTTTGCACCGCAGCCCGCGTTTTTCAAGGCAGCGTTTGATGAGGCACTTGAGGCTTTCGCCTTAAAAGCACAGGCACACCGACTCACCCATTATTGATTAAGCTCTATCTAATCTAAAGACACTGCCAGATAGAGCGCAAGAAGCGCGCCTAAAATTTTTAGTCCATAACCTTCACCAAGAATATGGCGTCAGTGGCGTCAAATTAATCTCGTTTCTCAGATCTGGATCTACACGTCCAAAAGGTACAAGTGAACTAACTGGATATTCCTACAACAGAACTCTTAAATAGTCTTTCTTTCCGCTTATTGTAACATAATGAAATCATCTGCACCCATCTATCACAAATACCGAATCATATTTTGGATTCACCACTAAAATAGGAGGTACTAAAGACTAGAGTTGTTCCAACTGAATTGTACGGCACCACGTCCTGTAGAATCATTGTTGGTGTCATCCGGAGGCGGCAGCCAAGGAAACAGATTCTTTCCTCCATTTCTTACCTTTTAGAATACTTATTACAATGTGTAATCGCCATATTTATTGTCTCAACGCAATTGAATGCCTGAAAAGCATAGCAGCGTTCGTACACAAACGTTTGAAAATGGGCTGCCTAAATTATGTGTAGCAACATTTTTTTTATATTTATTTCAATTTCTCCTCCCCTCTATTCATTGCACTGGTATGTGTTAATTAAAAACTTGCCTATTTTACAGCTCTTTTATATTTTCGTATTGGCTTTCTGCATTTCACTCCTGTTATGCTCTCTACTAGGTGCAGCATTATTCAAAATAAATAAATAAATAAATAAATAAATAAATAAATAAATAAATAAATAGGAAGAGTTCGAGCAGTACAGATCAGTTCTTTGAGTCTGAACAAAACTTCTCGCGTTTTATTTCAGGTATTCGTGTTTCATGTAGTCTCATAGCTCTCTTCATCCTGTTAGCAACTACACGACTTGCTCTTTGTCCAACTCGGACTTGTATTTAACACTTATTAAGTCTTCTGTCGCGGCGCCATGTCAGTACCTGTTATATTTACTGATGAACTTCGTGGTACACTTGCACGATTCATCAGCTCTTAGCCAAACAGCGTACCAAATTTGGACAGTTGGTCAAGCCTCGTCATGTAAAAGTATCATAAAACAATGTTTTGAATAGGAGGATTAACGGCCAACACGACGCAGGCATTAATCATTGTTTCGACTATCCAAACATCCCCCCCCCCCACTTTGATTCGCTGTGCTGTTTGTCAACATGTTGGTCAAAAACACACTAACGTTTATGGCGTTTTCCTATTTTTTTTAAGCGCTCACTCGTAAGAATTATTTTGACATCGAATACCTTCGAGATCAATTCACATTCGAGCACAATCCCTGGATGTTTTCTTTCTTCTTTTTTTCTTCTTTTTTATCAGAGGGGTGACATCAAAGTCTAGATGGATAGATCGAACGTTATCGGATATTACACGATCGACTGTTTCAATGTGTAAGGCGTACAAGGAGGAGTATGATGAACGCAACGCGTCAAGAAAGGTGAAGGAAAGCACACTTTTTTAAAAGAGCTCAACAGAATACACAGAACGCAGTTTGTGCGTGCTCTGAAGTTCTTGTGTTTTTTTTTTCCTTTTCTGAATTGCCCTGCGCTGTGGTTTTTATGCGCGACCAACTAGCCGACATGTCCGTCTTGTCGACCCTCCAGCCACGAATAGCGTTACGCGCATATCGACCGGTTGGTAGAAAAGCTCTATACCACTCCAATAATGATTATGATGAGATGAATATCCCTTCAGATAATGACTGGTGGCACATCTTACAGACTTCCTGGTGTGTATATTTATATACATGTCTATTTCCCATGCGGTACATTATAACCATTTAGGGACGCCGTGAAACAAAAAGTAAAGAGTTAGCTATATAATAATAATTTATCAACGTTCTGGTCTTCAAAAGAACGCTTGTAACCTATTTAGTATGCCTGTCACGCGACATGTAACACGACATACCGAAAAACTAATTTTAGGTGCGAAGCACCTTATGCGCTCGGGCTGTCGGCGCCCCTTCTCGTCGTAGCCCGTCATGGTAAAGCAAGTGTCAAATGAGACGACGCGTGCGCTCAGGAAAAGCTCGCGAGAACGCGTGCTCGCCCGCCAGAGACAACACCACGTGCGCTTCTCCGAGTGGCAAATAAGACGGCGCGTTGCTCAGGAAAAGCTCTGTTCCTGCGATGGGCGCTGGACGCCTTCTGCGACGCTCGCTTTAGCAATGAGAGGACGATGTCCTCTCATTGATAATGGCGTGTCCCTCTGAGAAAGACCGGTGCTTCGCACCTCCCCAGGTTTCGCGTTAGTGGAGCCGCCTTGTATAGTATAATATAGCGGGAAAGGAAAGTTAGGGTGAGGAGGAGGGAAGAGAGGAGGGAAAGGCCACCAGCTCCGCCGCTTCCTCAGTCTTCGCACTAATGGCACGTATTTTTTAAATGAAGCCTAGTCAAACTGTGTCGTATCGGATGTGAACGCGGCATGAAACGGTTTCCGATTTCGCAGCGTGCTAGCGTTGATCTAATGTAAGGGTAACATGCCCTGTAGACTGTTTGAAAGTAAGAATATGCTTTTTTTAGGGCCACAGCAAAGTTCTAACATGTTAGTGGAGCAACGTTCAAATGAAAGAAGCTTACTGGCAGGGCGAGAAATTTGCAAGGAAACGACTGGAAAATTGCACTGCCCATAGGGTGGAGCTATAATGATCTATTAAAGAATGTCTCCGATGAAACCAACAGACAATAGAGAGAGAGGGAGATAAAGTTTAAGTGAAAGGCAGGGAGGTTAACCAGAATTTTTTCGGTTTGCTACCCTGCACTGGGGAAGGGGTAAGGGGGGATAGAAAGGTAAGGAAGGAAAAAAGAGTAACAAAAACGAAAAACGCACACACACAGACAATAAAGCCAAGGGAGGTATAGGGGACATTATTTGTCGTCTTTTCAACAGTAATTACGATACAAATGTAAAGAAATTCAAGTGGACGAAAAGACAATTTGCCGCTTTAGAGACCTAGAGAGCAAACCTACAGCCTTCATAGAGCGCCTCCGATGCTCGACCAATCGAGCTACGGCAGCGGTCGTCCTTCTTAGCACTTTATTATGTGTTTCTGTACTTGTAAACGTGGGTGTGTTATACAGCGCCGATCAAACCATGACGGCGAGTGTGGAACACTGGCTTTTCGCCAACTGGCATCAATTTCTTTAAATTTATACCATAATTACTCCACTACAGTTGAAAAGACTACAAATAACGTGCCCAATACCTTCCTTGGCATATTCGTCTCTTGTTTTCAATACGGTGTGTCTAACATAGGACTACGAGCCCTTGATCCATTGCCCTCCTTTCGTTCCAATGGGTCGAAGTATCCAATGAGTCGAAGTGACAGCTATCGTATTGAATACAATTACTCATATAGTGTCTTGTATGTGTCTATCAAATAATTAGAGTGTTAATATTTAGATGTGTATCATAAAGCTTTTGCAAGCTATATTTTCCAAGCCCTGATGACACCTATCCCGTCTATTATGTCTAATACACTGCCTCAGTCCTAAAAGTATATATCGACACGCATATCTTGCCGTTAAAGATTCTTAAGGAGGAGGAGGAGGAGAAGAAAAACGGAAAAACAGGGAGGTTAGCCCGTTCTCAGACCGGCTGCCTACCCTGTGCTGGGGAAAGGGGAAGGGGGAGTGAAAGATGATAGAAAAGAGATGTTACAAAAAGAAGAAAAAAAAAACAATAGTACTATAAACGACACTGCGCTAAGTCTGTCTAATGAGACTAGTTTTGCGCAAAAAGCGCAATAACGCTTTCAAAGCTTTCTGTGCCGAGGATGGTTTCGGCCAGTGTCCTAAGATCTTTTCCTCCGACAGTGGACGATTGTCGGAGTCTATTTAACACTTTCGACAGTTCTTCTCGTTGTGCACTGAAGCGAGGACACTCACAGAGAAAATGGGCGATTGTCTCCGCGCAGCTACAGTTATCACATGTCGGGCTGCTGGCCATTCCAATTCGAAATGAGCAGGGTGATTCCACGTAAGATCGAACAAACGATGGCTGGTCGACCTCTCAAATTTATTTCAAAATTTTATATATTATTGCCTGATGAGTGGAAAGAAGAGATCCGCAATTTGTTTTGCCGCCAAAAATTTTTTCGAACCACAGGAAATCAATAATGACGAAGAGGTGGAGTGGAGCGCTCATCCGCTCTGCTGTTTTGGCCAACTTTCGTTATGAATTGCACAAAATATATTAAAGTTAGGTAGCTGAAACTTATTTACTTAAATATATGCATGTTTTTGCTTCTTCTCAGGTATTTTTAGTTTTTATGTATAGTGTAGATGTTTTTATAAAAAACCTCAAAAATGGCCCAATTGGCAAAATTTTCTTTACTTTGAAGGTCTTTATCTCAAAAAAGCCTTGTAGCAGAGCTACGAAAATTCCGCATTACGTTCTTCGCATGCTTATCTACCAAAGTGCCAAATCTTGAATTTATATAACTTTTCAGTAAAGAGATATGATCGGGCTAAACTCAAGAAAACACCGAACAATGAAAACTTCTGACGGCAATTAAAAAAAAACCCCATTTTTTAAATTTCTTAAACTTTGTCCACTTATTCTCCTCCACATCAGCTTTCACAATCATTAAAAACATGTTGCATAATGTCGTTGCACTAATAGTTACCGTGCCTCCATTGAGACCCTTAGGCAAGGATGGGCAATTCCGACTTCTTGCCCAGCAAGTCTATAAAATGCAGGCAGGATTGAATTCCTTTTTATTGAAAGGCCAGCAGGTACCTAAAAAGGTGTCGCCGGCCTTGAAGACGTTAATTTTGAAAATATTTGGTCACTGCAGCGGCCACGAGCGCGGGGCTACCGATCAGGCGCGCGCGCACCCGAGATGCTCGTTGTAAGAGACGGCGCAGTGAGAGCTCGTTTTCGCGTTCTCAGACCGATTGAGTTCGAAACAGCAACACCTCTCGGGTGATTTGAACGCACGTGCACCGGTAGTCGCAGCGATCTGGTTAATTGCGTCGATTTCTTTTTCAGGGGGCATAAGAATGTCATCGTTAAACTGTGCGTTCCGTGAAGATCTTTCATTGCAGTGGTAGCAAAAGCACGCGTAGCACAAGTAGTCCGTCTCACTGACATTCACTGATCTTTCGGGCGTTAAACGTTCCTTCAAAGCATTTATGTCTAGGTCGGTAACTCTCCGAAATTTAGGCTTCTTTGCAATAATTAAAGGAGTACTGACACGATTTTGAGACATCGCAAAAGGGACATTTTTTGCTTCGTTGGTATACAGTGTCCACGCTGTCCACACACTGGAGTCGGAGAACACGTATAAAATATTTTAATTTGACTTTGAAGTTTTCGTCGCTGAGCATTTGCAAGCCAGCCACACTGCAAGGACATTATCCCGACAAGTCAAGACAGTTCCTCCGAGTTCGCGACTTCTGCGTCCTGCATGCAGCCTAAGTCGTAGAAATCACTGTCAGGGTCACTGGACGACAATTTACTCATCGTTGTCTATTGCACCACGAGCAGATGACGGATTTCCCGCTAGTACGTCACAAATTTCTGTATCTCCGTGACGTCACACTGCTATGAAATGACACTGAGAAGCCACCCCCTCGATATCGAAACCGAAAGTGTCCTTTTAAGGTGGCGCTACTTAAAATATATAGGATGCATTCCCAGGCACCACAATAGTCGTTTTAGGTTTCTCGACACCAGTATTTTTCTTTAGAGCAACAATACGAAATTTTTAAAAATTCGTGTCAGTACTCCTTTAAGCTTCTTGTGCTTCGAAAGGTAGTCTCCACAATAGACTCATTCAGAGCTATACTTTCTCGTCATGAGACGCACAGTAGGAGTAGAGTAAGAGGAAAGCACAAGAACTATCCGCGCCGAATGAAGTGTGAACAGCGCACCGAACGCGCGGCCAGTTCACGCCGTCTGCTGCCGACATCTAATATAGGCAAGCGCATCCGGTTACCGATAGTTTTGCTTTTCTTTCCTTTGACAATCCATATTTTGCTTTGCCACTGGAGCGTCACGTTCATGCTTTCCACTGATCGCAACTGGCGCAGCGCAGTTTCTGTGGCAGCAGCGTGCGTGAAGCGAGCGCTCATAGCTCCCTTACAGAGTTTTCATCTTGCTTCCATCTCCGCCGTGTTATCAGCGCCTAGCTGAGATGCGAACAGAGGGCGGATAGAATAGCGAAGCTCCAGTGCACGTGCGTTCAAGTCACCTGAGAGGTGTTGCTGTTTCGAACTCAATCGGTCTGAGGACGCGAGAACGAGCTCTCACTGCGCCGTCTTTTACAACGAGCATCTCGGGTGCGCGCGCGCCTATTCGGTAGCTCCGCGCTCGTAGCCGCTGCAGTGACGAAGTAATTTCAAAATTAACGTCTTCAGTGCCGGCGACACCTTTTTAAGTACCTGCTGACCTTTCAATAAAAAGAAATTCAACCCTGCCTGCATTTTATACACTGGCTGGGCAAGAAGTCGGAATTGCCCATCCTTGCCTAAGGGTCTCATTGGAGGGGCCGTAACTATTAGTGAAACGACATTATGCAATATGTTTTTAATGATTGTGAAAGCTGATGTGGAGGAGAATAAGTGGACAAAGTTTAGGAAATTTAAAAAATGGGTTTTTTTTTTAATTGTCGTCAGAAGTTTTCATTGTTCGGTGTTTTCTTGAACTTAGCCCGATCATATCTCTTTACTGAAAAGATATAAAAATTCAAGATTTGGCACTTTGGTAGATAAGCATGTGAAGAACGAAATGCGGAATTTTGTACCTCAGCTACAAGGCGTTTTTGAGATAAAGACCTTCAAAGTAAAGAAAATTTTGCCGATTGGGCCATTTTTGAGGTTTTTTATAAAAACATCTGCACTACACATAAAAACTAAAAATACCTGAGCAGAAGCAAAAACATGCATATATTTAGGTAAATAAATTTCAGCTACCTAACTTTAATATATTTTGTGCAATTCATAACGAAAGTTGGCCAAAACAGCAGAGCGGATGAGCGCTCCACTCCACCTCTTCGTCATTATTGATTTTCTGTGGTTCGAAAAAATTTTTGGCGGCAAAACAAATTGCGGATCTCTTCTTTCCACTCATCAGGCAATAATATATAAAATTTTGAAATAAATTTGAGAGGTCGACCAGCCATCGTTTGTTCGATCTTACGTGGAATCACCCAGCAGGCCTTCGTGAAGGCCACCCCGAGCCACAGGCGGCACAGGAGCGTCTCCTCAGCCCTAGTTATTCCCGACGGAAGACGGAGCTGTAGATTCGGGTCCAAGTTATGAAGACGGGCGTTGGTAAATTCCGTCGAGTTGCACTGTGCCAGTGTCAGTTCACGTGCATGGGAACGAAGTCTTGTTACGGCGTCCGTTCTTGACAGCGGTATAGCTGCCCAATGGAGAGCATCATGGGCAGATCGGGCAGCTTCATCAGCACGGTCATTTCCGTAGATACCGCAATGGCCCGGTATCCACTGATAGATTAGGCTGTGGTGCTTCTCAATGGCGCGGTGATGAAGCAGTCTTATGTCAGCGACTAACTGTTCCTTTGGTCCATGACGATATGGGGATATAATGCACTGGAGCGCTGCTTTGGAGTCAGAGAAGACTGACCACGCCAGTGGCGTTTCTTCCACTACGAACTCTAGAACAGCACGGCTGCGGTGGGTTCTGCAGCCGTTGCTGATGTCAAATGTGGCGTCTTGAACTTTATGGTGACGGATTTCTCAGGTATGACCACTGCCCCTGCTGAGCTTGTAGAAGAAACTGAACCGTCAGTATAAATGTGAAGGCGTCCACTGTGTTTTTCGTGCAGGAACAATAGAGTGGCTTGCTGTAGGGCCAGATAGGACGAGTGTTTTTTTCTTTTGTATACCGGGAATGGTTATCAGGGCTTCCAGTGGATGTAAACACCACAACGGCAACTGCGGTCTTGCTGCGTGCGTGAAGTTCGTGGGAATCACTGCGCTATGCGAAGCAATAATTCCGCTGAACGCAGAGTGTGGCCTAGCAGCTGGAAGTGAGGCAAGGTGGTGTGATGGAATCCGGGCGGCATGTCTTATGTGCATTCTTAAAGCATCGACACGAATGAATGTTGTGATGGGGTGATCACGAGCAATGACGACAGTCGCTGCTGAGGACTTGCATCTCGGAAGCCCAAGGCATATCCTCAGTACTTGAGCTTGAATCGACTGGAGTACGCGTAAGTTTGTTCTTCGGGTCCTGCCCAGTACAGGTAAACTGTAGCGCATGAAGCCGAGGAAAAGTGCAGTATACAGTTGAAGCATCGCTCGTACAGATGCACCCCACGATTTCCCGCAAGAAACTTTAGGACGTGTGTAATCATGGCGAGCTTCTTTTTCATGTAGGCGATCTGGGGACTCCAGGACAAGTCGCGATCTATCATTACTCCCAGGAAACGGTGGGTCTTCACGTAGCTGATCGTGCACCCATTGATTTTGATGACGTATGGGGTCATTACCTTGCGCGTAAACGCAACCACTGAGCATTTCTCAGACGACAGTTCCAGTCCCCGTCCTGGGAAGTAGTTTGCCGTCAGTGTAGCCGCTCGCTGAAGTCTGGCTCGTACGTGTAGACGCGTGACCCCTGACGCCCAGATGCAGATGTCGTCTGCGTATATTGACAGATGCACAGACCGCGAAAGAACGTCAACAAGACCGATGAGCGCAAGGTTAAAGAGTATGGGGCTCAGGACTCCACCTTGAGGTACGCCGCGACAAGTACAATGTTGCGTTGTTGTACCATCTTCTGTCTGAACAAATAAGGTTCTGTCCTTCAAATAGCTGTAAATCCAGTGATAGACGCGGCCCCCCAATCCAATGTTACCCAAGGCGTCCAGGATGGCTTCATGCAATACATTGTCATATGCGCCTTTCACGTCCAAGAACATTGCTGCAGATAATCTATTTATGCTTTTTTGTTGCTGCACAGACGTGACAAGGTCAATAACATTATCTATAGAAGACCGTCCACGCCGAAAGCCGGTCATAGCATCAGGGTATATCTCGTTATGCTCCAGGTACCACTCTATGCGAGTCGGTATCATCCTCTCCATCACCTTTCCAAAACAGCTGGCAAGCGCGATGGGTCGATAGAAGGCCAAGTCCAGAGGAGATTTACCTGGTTTGAGCAGGGGGACAAGTCGGCTGGACTTCCACGAAGGAGGAACCAATCCGTTACACCACGAGTCGTTGTATACCGCTAGGAGGGCGCGCCGAGCTGCTTGTCCGAGGTTACAAAGGGCCATGTAGGTGACGCTATCAGGTCCTGGTGATGACGAACGCTTGCATGCTGCCAAAGCTGCCTGAGCTCCTCTGCAGAGAACAGGTTGTCCATCCGGGAATCTCTGGACATCGGCGCGTTTCCTAGGTTACTCAGGGTGCTCCCGGACCCCTTATTGGCAACTCTGGCGCAGAAGTCTCCTGCCACATCAATTTCGCATCGACTTTGGTGGAGAGCGAGGCATTTGAAAGGGCGGTGCTGTTGTGGCAATGTTCGTAAGCCGCGGACGATTCTCCATATTTGCGATAGGGGTTTGCGGGGATCAAGCGACTCGCACAATGATTTCCATCGTAGCGACTGGAGTGCGTTGATTCGACGCTGAATCTTCTTTTGCAGACGCATCGCGTCCCTCAAGTCATGGATGGATTTTGTGCGTCGATATCGTCGTTCAGCACGTCGACGGATTGCTGGGAGTCGCTCTAATTCCACTTCGTATTCGCAAAACTGCGATGAAGGTGTGAAATTATATGAAGCGTCTTGAGTAGCCGCTTTGATTATGTCTTCTAAGCTTTCGATAGAAACTTCTTGATTTTCCTCGCACCGCTTCTCTGTTGATGATCTGTACTTGGAACAATCGATGCGTGAAGGGGCGGTGATCTGCGACTTGCTTAGGCCCTTCATCTTAATATAGGTGGGGATGTGGTCACTTCCATTCTTAAACTACATGAAGTTGTATATGCAGTGACGCGGACGACGCTGCGGATCGTTCTCGCTTAACTGCTTCCGTCGAATAATTCTGTTCTGAAATATGATTCCTTCAAAAAGAAAACACTTAGCAACATTCTAAGACCTCTCTAACACTTCCAGACCAGTCATCGCACGCGATTGACAACCGAAAACATGCCGTAGCCCGCTGTCATCCGTTATCGCCGCCCATAGGAAGCGTTCACAGCCCCATAGAAAATACATCGCTTGCATTCAAGGTTATTAATTCCGATTCACATTTATCCAAAGCCGATTAGTCCCCAGAAGGAACTTCAGGACGAGCGGTTTCGATGGTTTTGCCGGGCGCAGCAACCCTCCCCTTCACCCAATAATATGCCGCATGCTGGTGCCACAGTTGGTTCAACATGGCGCTGCGTGCAAGTCACTAAAGATTGTGGTTGATATATAAAAGCGATAACGAATACATTTAGATGTCTAAAAATATGACTGGATTAAACAGGCCAACGCCCCAGTGATAAACAGTTGCATTTAAGACGTGCTGGTCTTCCCGGAAATATTATTCGCCGTATGTATTCTGCTTATTTCGCTGGTTTTGCGGTGACTGAACGTGTGTCATGATAGCGGAGCTCCCAATTCAGGCTCATGAAAGCGATTTGTGTACCACTCTCCCAATTCATATATACATATGAGGTGGCCTCATATGTGTATACTTCCTGTATCATGCAAGTGCGCTGTGTAGGTGTATCTTAAGAATACTTTCTGGACTTAAGGTCTTATGAACACCTCGTTATCTTGGCTTTTATTCCGTGCCTCACGTACCAGCATCTGCACCCCCTACTTTGTATTTCCTGCCAATAGGCGGTCAGGTGAAGTCAAAGTGCGAACGTAAACATTCTAATAATGGGAATCAATTTCAATTTTTTTTCGCTCAGCAATGTTTTTTTTTGAAACTACAATGTAACTAGTGTATATATTCGCATACTCTTTTGTTATTATTTGTTTTGCAAAACTAAAAGGATATATGTTTCGAGCGACAGGGTTGGGAGAGTTGGTATGAAATGTCTCAGTTTTTAGCAAAGGCGTCATGAGTCTAAACTCATTTGGGACTCCTCATTGTCCCTTTAAGTAACCTGATTCAAACAAGACACAAGTGCAGGAGAAGATGGCGGCTTGGAGTGATGAAGAATCGTGGGACAGAGAATTCCACTGGTGGCAACGTTTCGACAGGAGGACCTGTCTTTGTCCTCGAGGAAGACGAGTCCCTTGTCGAATGGTTGGCTTCGAACGACATTCTCGGTTGAACGACTTTTCATCAATTTGAGTGGCGTGGTAATTTTGGCTTTGGTTGTATAACATGATGTGGAGTCTTCTCCTTCCAACTGACAAAGCAATAACCAGAACGACATTATGTTATAAGTGAAAGAGAGAGAGTAATAAACATCTTCCTTTAGAAGGTAGCTAAGGAGAGGCGCCCTTAGTCCAGCATGCCGTAAGCTTGGGCAGCGTTCTGGTCCCTCGCGGCCAGCCTTAGCTGTTAGTAGAGGTTGGAGCTGGCCAAGGCTCCCTCTCAAAGCTCGTGGGTGTGGTAAGGTTTGGGGTTTTTAGTGGCGATGTTGAGCAGCCACCTACCATATGTTGGTGTAACCCGGGTGCTCCGCCGAAGCGGCAGTGCGGAATAATGCAGCTCATCATTCAGAGGAGAACTTCTTCTTGGCCTAGTGGGTATTGCTTGCTGTATGACATACTGCTGCTAGTAAAAAAAACATACAGCAAGCAATACCCACTAGGCCAAGAAGAAGTTCTCCTCTGAATGATGAGCTGCATTATTCCGCACTGCCGCTTCGGCGGAGCACCCGAGTGACACGAACAGGATTACAAATGGGCGGACTGTTCGTGTGTATATTGTGTGTATGTTTTTTTACTAGTGGCAGTATGTCACACAGCATCATTCAGGTCTGACAGAAGTGCGGGCACGGGACGGATACTGAAGCTGATGCATCCTGGCATCCTGAAATAATTACGTTCCATCTGACTTTGTCTGTTGTCCCCCTACTTTCCTTTTTCTTGCTAGTTTGATGCGGCTGGAACTACTGAAACATAAAATGAACGCAGTGCTAAAATAACCATGACTAAAGACGTCATATGAATGTGAGCCAATGGGGCACAAAAGGGAATAAGTTACTTCGTGAAGCCCAACACAGGTTCTGGTCTTCAAGCGGCACGGAGGTGTAAAATTAGCCAAATGATGCCTAACGCCCTGTCATCTATTGAAGCACATGACACGTTCATTTATGCTACAGCAGCATATAAACGTGAACTAAAAAATGTGCAATCGCTCACATACTGTGCAAGCCAAGAGATAGAGGCAGAAAAAAGGCGCATTGGGTCTATTCCACACGCAGGTAAAACTGCAAGATATTCAGGGTTCTGAAAATCATCAAATAGCCTTACACACACTTTTTCTTTTTTAATCTTGCGGCAGTGTCTTGATGGATGGATGGAACACAAGCCGCGGCTAACTTTATGGTGAAGCCACTGTTCGGCGACCTTTTCGGACATATTTGGCCGCTGTATTCTGTACATTTCTTTTACGTCGCAGGCTCTTATTGCCTCCAATCTTAACTACCTCCTCTCTAGTCTCATCAAATAACGCTACTAGAGTAAACAAATATGGATAGCGGAGTTTCACTACCCACGTGAAATATAACAACCAGAAAATTGCTGGTAAATAACTGGCGTCGTTTTCAAGAGGAAGTATCCAAAAAGAAAGTATCTCATCTACTTGTACTCCTAAGGTGTGGTTGGTTTTGACAATGAAATCAAACAAATATAGATTCTTCACACACTTGCTTGCAAGACGCTCTTCGTCGAAGAAAAACGCAATGTCTACCGATGACACGTGCATACCCAAGATAAGGCGGGAGTAAGGCGGCGTGACACGCCTATATTGATACCGTCGGTGCGGCTCTTGATCTAAAAGGAGAAGAACACGCGCCACAACTACGCGTGTCAGGAAGCCGGATGAGGCACGTTCCGGGTTCCAGCTTCCTTGCTGAAGAGGTTGGTGAACTAAAGAAAGTAAAAACGTGCACGTGGGTCCTTTACCACGCGCTTCACGCAGAAGCATGAAGTAGATATATTCTGGTCAAAGTCGCAGTGACATGAGACAGTGACGCCGTAAGAGTGGGCGGGCACACGAGCGTGTCTATAGCACATCACGACATCCACTAACGGTCACATCAGAAGTACAACCGCAGCACCTGCACACAATCACGCAGTGTCCCGAAGACCATGAACAAGGTGGGTAATTGCTTTCCCTAAGTGATCAGTTATAGACATTCAGTCGATGCAGTTGCTGTAACTTGCTGTCGTATCGCGCGTGCGTCAAAAAATATAAACTACAACACTTCTTACAGTGGCCAAATGAAGAGCCATTGTTATTTGCTTACAGGTTATTTCTTTTGATGGTACGTCTGTGTATTTTCGGCTGTCTGAGCGCTATAGCCCAAACTGAAAGGTCATATCATGAGACCGGCCGGCTCGTGGGCTTGTTTGTGCATATTTAGCATGCTTCATTATAGCTCCAAACGCCGACAAATATAACCAAACACAAATATTGTGCACCTTACGCTATTAGAAAACCCATTGGCGCTGTCCCAGTGCCATAGGTGATTATTGGACCAGTGTGGCCCTGGCACGACGCTGGCACGATGGACGCTGGCGCGCGGCACACTGGAGCAACCGATATGGGCCGAAATCGGGCTTTAAGTTGCTTTTGAGAATTTTGATCTTGCCCAGATCGTAATTATGACTAAAACACGAGCACTGCGACAAAATAAAAAAGGCCGCAAAAAAGAACCAGCAAGCGGAATTCGAACCCACCACCTCGACGTACTTTACATTTCGATTCTGGCACGTTACCGCACTTCAAGCTTTTTCTTGTTTATTTCCTGTTGCACGTCACACGGACGGGGACGATACAATTATATTACAAGACGCAACAAAAATTGCTAGCACACATATGCCGTCAATCGCTCCGTGAATAACACTGCTATTGAGAATTTCTTCTTTGTAACCAGAGGTTCTACCCTAACCAAGCTCGAAGGAACAAATTATTTTCTTTTATCTACTTCGATAAAACGGGCCATGCTTTCCTGAAAGTACAGCCTTGGTGGTTTTCTATATGGGTCACAGTAAAATCCAACCATTTTTTTTTTTTCAATACTTTGAACTTTGAACTTTATTATCATTAAATGGAATACAGTAAAACAAAAACATGTTAGCAACATCTGGATCCTTAGCAGAATGCTAGTTTGGATCCATGCAACTATAGTATACATAAAGTACAGGCAGGAGACAAAGTTATACAATGAACGACATTTTAGTTTAAGATATGGATAATTTTGAAACACATATAACTTTACACAGATAAAGAACACATTGAAAAACATATAACTTATACACAGCAGTTGAACTGGTTTTTGGTTTGCATACTGAACATAATTAATACATCTAATATTTCTATACTTCTGTTTAATAGCATTGTTGGTCAGCATACAAAACATTAGTTAGTTTATCATGTCACTTTTTAATACTAAACATATAAATAGTCTAATACAGTTCCTTGTAATGACGTTTAAGCATGAAAATGAAAGCATGGTGTTGTTTCACTTGAACTGGTAGGTTATTCCACAACGACGTGCCAACGCTATAAAGTCGCCTTTTGCCATAAATATTTTTAACCAGTGGTTTTAGGAAGTTACCGCAATGACGGGCTCTTGTTTGCAATTGTGATGGCATAAAAAGGGAGTGGTGAAGAGGGACATTGCCTGTTAGAGACTTGTAGACCATTATTGTTGTTTTATAATTTACGACTAGTCGTAGAGGCATGACTTGGTACTGACGAAAGAGTGGTTTAGATGGGGCCATGTAATTTGCGTTTGATATAAAACGGATAGCACGTTTTTGCAGAACTATAAGTGGCTTTAGGTATGATTCGTATGTATGACCCCAAGATTCAATACAGTATGAGACTTGGCTGTGAAATATGGCAAAGTAAATTGTTCTCAAAGTTGCTTCATCGAAGTACTGGCGACATTTGAAAAGCGTAAAGCAGGCTGTCGCGAGTTTTTTGCAGAGAGAGTCAACATGCATTTTCCAGCTGAAATGATGATCTAGAACAACTCCAAGGTATGTTAAGCTACTCACTCTTTCTATGGTTTCGCTCTCAGCCTGAAGCACACACGAGTCCAAAGCAATAACTTTGTATGGCGAATGAATCACCATGTATTTCGTTTTGCTAACGTTTAAAGCCAGTTTATTGGCCTGAAACCAGTCGCAGATTTGTTTCAATTCTTCGTTAGCCATGCTTAAGGCTCCATCGATCGATTCGTGTGCGCATTTGTGAGCGCCAAGAGACAGGAAGACACCAGCCTTCACAGACAAGGCTTGGAGTCTTTTTTTTCTTCGTGTTATAATTAGTTTAGGTGGTCCATCTTTTCCTTTTCTCGTTGAGAAACGCAGGTTTCAGTCTCTCCGTGCTCCCGACAAGCAAATAGAATATAGTTAATTTGTTTGTTATGTGCTGCCCAGGATCAGAGCTTCCATCTGGCACGTTTTCCGCTAAAACATATTAGCGTAACTGAAGATGTGTGCGGCATTTGCATTGACTCGCTAAGCGCTTAGTCATATCTATGTAGAAAACATCGTGCATCTGAACTGCACGCTGAACACTTCAGTTTTCTTCGCCCGCTTAGACCTTTTTTCTGTCATTCTCGTTTACGTTCAGCCTACTACAACCCCAGCCGTTCAGTACAACCGAACCGGCCATTAGGCTTAGAGCTGTACTCCGTGCGCCACGATCGCTGCGAAGAACGAGAATATTTAATTATGAAGATTTTAATAACCGTTCGAATGTAATTTCGATCAGGACTTACTCAACTTAGGTGATGTTTGCTTATTCGAGAACACAAACCAGAAGCTGAAGACGCGGAGATTGAGCGTTGTTAACAAACCTTCCTGCCGGTGACACACGCTTTCAATGGTACGAGCCCATATGGTAGGACTAACTGCTAGAGTTGGTTGATGTTGATTATGAGACTAATACTAATGTCATATTGTGTCCCGAATGATATGTTCTTTCGGTGTAGTTATATCGAATAAATTCACGCCACTCGATCAGGCACTTCAGAGAGAGTGCATGCGCTTTATAGATGATTGTTTTAGCGTATATGTACGTGCGTCGCCTAATAAAACTAAAAACTAGATAAGTATTTCACACCGAATGTTGGATAAATAATACACACGACATCTCGCGCTCCTATATCAAATTTTATACAAAGTCCACCCAGCGTACCCAGTTTTCGCCAATGTGCCGTCAGTGTTCCCACTGCGCGGTCAGACACTGTACAGTGTCCTCGGTGCCTTCCACTGCGCTGTGAGACACCGGGCAGCACTGTACAGCATTCCCTAGCTGTGCCTTTCAGCGCACAGTGCGGCACTGGCTGCGCTGTGTACAGTGTGTCCAAGTGCGTGCCGGCGCCCTGTAATAAACTGGGACACACTGTATAGCGTTTCAAGTACCGCCCAGTGAGCTGAACGGCACCGGGAGGCACTAGCACGCTACTACGTTAACTTAAGTACAGGAGTCCGCATATGTTGACGTGGCAGGATCGCGGTTCACAGGTCACAGTAATGCAGAATAAGGCACTCCTCAAAAAGGAGCTGCACACTTAACAGACATGCACCACATCCTAGAAGTAGCTAAAAACGCGTGCATGTGCATATATGCATACCTTCAGCTCGCATACAGTATGGTACTAAACTACGCATCGCTTTTTCAGCTTGAACATAGTAGCTGAACTGTTTGTGCACCACCACAGCTCCACAGCTTAAATTAGTTCAATTTAATCACGAACTTAGAGTACCGAGTTCACCTTTGTCGCACTATCTTCATCGTGATGGTACCTTGACTTGCCGATAAATCCTACATAAAAGTAATTGTCATAAGCGAACAGGGAAATGTGCACTAGTTGGAGAAAATTGTTTGTCTCTGGGCGCGCATTCGCATGTCGCGAAAGTGAGCGCGAGTTTCATAAACTCGAAAGTGCTGAAGGATATTTTTGAACTAAACTTTATCCTTCCTGGTACGAGTAAAGAAGCACCACTGCAAACAAACGTAGAGGCCCAGCATTTTTAGACACTAAGCAGGTTCATTTGCCATGAACAAAAACTTTTTATCCCTTTCAGTACTTCACGCAGTGTCAGTAACTGCAAAATGTGCAGACGATCCCGATTCATACACCCTAGTGGACACGAGTTCTGGCTCCCGAAGAGATTTATACAGCTGCCACGCAGCTTCTAAGGTTGAGGGCGCGGATTAGATTCAAAGGCAAAGGCGGCTGCATTGTGAAGGGGGCGAAATGTACGAACATCCGTGAATTTAGATTTAACTGCACATGAGAGAACCCCAGGTGGGCAAAATTAATCCGGGGTCACCCACTATGCCAGAATTACGGCGCGCCTTATAATCATAGCGTGGTTTTAGCCCACAGAATTTCGGAACGTGATTAAATAAGAGGATTATAGGCCCTTTCCAAGAAGTCTTTTCGCTATCTCCGAATTTCAAGCTCGCTACGGAAAAAAAAAATGCCGCCGCTTACCGTCTTTCTTAAGCTGTAGGATGCTGTTTTCTTAAGCTCTTTATCCGCCATTTACATGACTGCTGAGTCTTGATGCTAAATCGTCCTACTTGCGATGTTGTTATTTTTCTATGCTAAGCTGTAATGCACACAAACTCACAGAGAAACATGCACCAGACGTCTGGTGATAATGGTTGTATACACATATTATCAAATTTTTATTTGATAGCTGCCCGAGAAGATTCGTGAAACTTAATGGTGATGACAACTCGGCTGCTGGTCACTCAACACGAATGTTACAATAATAATAATATGTGGAGTTTAACGTCCCAAAACTGCGATATGATTATGAGAGACGCCGCAGTGGAGGGCTCCGGAAATTTCGACCACCTGGGGTTCTTTAACGTGCGCGAAAAGCTAAGAACACGGGCCTCGAACATTTTAGCCTCCATCGAAAATGCAGCTGCCGCGGCACGAATGTCACAAAAGGAGGGGGTGGGGGGCACCGTGCCTTTGCACCATTCATTCTATTCATTCTGACGTTCGCCAACTTTCCAAAGCAGTAACACACAATGTCCTAAGAAATTATATATATATATATATATATATATATATATATATATATATATATATATATATATATATATATATATATATATATATATATATATATATATATACATATATACATATATGAAGCAAGTATTTGAAGAAATCTGAAGCACGTAAAGTGGACGAAAAGAAAAAGATAGCTTGCCGCCGGCAGGGACCGACCCTGCAGCCTTCGGATAACGAATCCGATGCTCTACCACTGAGCTACGGCGGCGGTCATCCTCGCGTCCACTTTATGGGGTATATATGTGCATTTAAACCTAGGAGTGTTAGTCAGCGCCAATCGCAGCCATGGCGGCGAGTGTGGGACACTCTTTTTCTGCCTGTTGGCGTCACGTAGTACGTGATCTTTTACGAGCTGGCAGCTGACCAATAATCCCTCGCATACTGCCTGAAGGTATCAAGTCTGCCAGAACTAGACCCTCGCTATGAATGAAGGAACGAAGATGACTTGTAAGGGCTCGTTTTTCTTTGTTAGACAAAATATTAATGAGTACTAACAGACAATAATGCCAAGGAAGGTATAGGGGTTGTTATTTGTAGTAATTAGGATATAAATCTGAAGAAAGTAAAGTGGACGAAAAGACGACTTGCCGCCCGCAGGGACCGAACCTGCGACCTTGGAATAACGCGTCCGATGCTCTGCCACTGAGCTACGGCGGCGGTCAACCTAGGGCATCGGACTCGTTATTCGAAGATTGCAGGTCATGGTCCTATCGAAACTGGTAGAGCTGATAATGCAGTGTCGTTCTTATTTTGCTTCAGTTCATATGTGTGGTTTTCAGGCTCTTATATAATCCTCTCGCAAAGATAACTAGCTAATGTCTAGTGTACCATCCTTAATTAACACCTAAACTATTGCGTTGAATATCTTAGGTGCTCTTGTCGTATTAGCAGCGTTAAAATTGAAACAGCCACAGGAAGAGGACAGGACAGGCGCTAATCATGTCTCTTTCCTGCGGTATGTTCGTTCTTTAGCGCTCCTATGTGACAACAACGACAACAACAACAAAAAAGACTAGCTCAGATTCTTGCTTTAACCACATTGTGTAACCTGAGACATATCAAATTATTTTTAGCAGCGCAATAACATCTATGCGTTGTAGGGTCTTAAAAGTAGACTGTAATTCTTCCAACCACGTGCAGTGATTTTTCACCTTTCTATACAGGCAATGAGTGGTCTTACAGCCTTCCTTGTTGCTCTGGCGGAAGTACAGGTTATTTGGGCTCAAGGCGCAGGTAAGCAGCACTGCAGTGCTCGGTGGTCAATGCCACCTGACGCTTCCTGTTTTTAGGCGCACAAATGCGCTCTTTCGCATGTCTATCTTGACCGTTACCCTTCTGGAGAACACTCAATCTATCCATTCTCTTTCTCTGCTGCTTTTCTATGCTTTCTTATAACGCGGGAAACAAAACTGTGGCAGCAATCGATATTTTATCCGTCATTGAAACTCACTCTCTTACACGTGTCTAATTGTAATTTTCACAAGTGCAGATGATACATTAAGTTACTCGATGCAATCCTCTAAGTAACAACAGCGTTCTTGAAAATTACGTGTACGGATAATTAGCAGGGTATGCGAGCTGATAGCACAGGTATGCCACTGTAGGTCTGGTCATTTCAGACAGTTGTATAGCTACTGCCACGCTCACCCAATACAAAGGGCTCAGCGCGCGTACCCTATGGAACTGGAGAATTGAGTTGATGGTAGTATTGCTTTGTAAGTTATTTTGTGTTCCAATCATTTGAAGCATGTTAACATTTACTGGTTCAAACAACATTTTCATTATCTTTTAACGAGGTAACGAGGCGCGTAAGTGTTGTTTACTTTAAGCAATATACTTGCTTCAATTAAATAGGCACTACAGGGGTGACTACACTACGCAAATGAAGAATTGAGCAGAAATTTTTTTTTTTCGCGACTTCGTAAGAGGTCTTCAAGAAGGGACAGCGTATTATTCTTCGCCCTGTGATGTTCTTAAGCTGTCTTTCTCGCAAACGTCCCAATGCTCGTAAAGTAACCGTCAGTTTCACACAAAAGAATTATGCAGACGGAAGTATTTTTGAACGAATGTAGCGACGCGTTCCCAGCAGCTGCCGAAGCGGCTCCTCGTACTGTCTGTGCCGTCTTTCACGTGTGCCTGTGTTGCATAAACGAGAATGCTGGTGATGTAGTCGGGGTTCTGCCCAGATGACCGGAGCCAGCCAGAGTCCCGGGGAGATGTCGAGGAGAGGAGCCCGGAGCTGTTAACAGCAACGTTTATTTACAGGTAGCGTGTTGCTACATGATGGGGTTAGCATCATGGAAGCTCTCGGAGCTCGTGAGAGCTTGAGAGAACTTGTGAGAGCTCGTCGGGAGCGCATCGGCGCTCGCATTTTATGTCCTGGCCTTCCCAGGGTTCCCTGTAGGAAAAACAATGGAGGCCAGGACAGTCCAATGAAAATTTCCATCTTCATCTCCGCCCCCAAAAGGGGAAGGTGAAACGCCGCCTCCTTCCCAACCCACGAAAGGAGAAAGAGGCACATCCAGTTCGTCCCATGGCGAGGGAAAAACACTGCCCACCGCGCACTACACGGCACAGCACGAAGACGTTGAGTCTTACGTGGAAGTCAATTTCGCAGTCTGTTGCAATGATGGTTATGCGCGAGGCAGACCACGAACTGTGGAAACAGCGGCAACAAGGCGCCACGGAGAACGTGGGAAATGCATCCGAAGACGGTTCCCGGACGCTGGGTCCTTTGTCCGGGGCACCTTGACGACAAAGCCAGCCGCCTCGACGGCCAGCAACTCTTCCCAATCTGTCAGTCGGTCAGGCGTGCCCAAAGGGTTTTACGAGGGGCGCAGACAACCTGAGAATTTTAGACGAACGACTTTCGTGTTGTCGCCGCTCTTGGGGCATCTCTGGAACCGCTGACCCGGAAGAAATCAGGGTAGCCTTAGCCGCAACGTCTCATGAGTCAAAGCGGCGCCAAGCCAGGCAGGCCGATCATAACAGCCCGTCCACCGTCACAGGAGGTCTCGAAGGGGTTGCAGCACCAAAGCACTCCGCAGAGACCGTAGATCTGCTCCCTTGTAGACGTTGACGCAGGCTGCACCAATCTCTGGACCTGAACCATGGCCAGCAAACGCCAGAAACGAACCACGCAAGACCCGAGGCACAACAAACATAGAGCACTCAACTGACCTCGAGAAATGCCAGGTTACAGATTCGGTAAAACTCCCTAGAAATTTACAATTGGTGCGCTCACTCGTGAAAATCAAGAATCAGATAACGAAGCCATAACAAACTCAGACCTACTACGTGCGAAGCAAATCAACAGCCTAACGTTTTGTATCACTTCCCAGAGAGATTCACAGCGTTCAAGGCACGCAGGTGCTACGGGCGAAACAAAACGAAAGGAGGTAGTTAATGAATTACGCCTCTCACAGTATAAGTAAAACTCAAAATCAAACTTGCGCGTATGAAAATAAAACAAACGGAGAAACAAAAAACCTACACTACACTGATGCGCATACTAACAAGTGTGCTGCAATAGACCGATCCCACCAGACCATCTGCGCATGCGCGCGTTTCCGACAGTGGCACTGTCGCCATCTTAGTTGTAGTTCTCGGAGCGCTGCTGGTGCGCCTGCTTGCTGCGTGTTTCGGGTATATTGGCGTTTTGCACCAATCCTCGACACGCAAGACGATTGAACGCGGTGGAAAACTGTGTCCGCACATCCAACGTATGTTATTTTATTTCAGGTTAACTGCATCCTAGCGCTAAAAGAAAAAAAGAACAGTTAATAGTGCTTACGTGTGACGAGATGGTCTCGTCGGGTTGATGACCTTGCCTCGTTTTGCTGAATAAATATTATTAATATAAAAAGAGAAATCACGTTCCCGTCGTCATGAGAGCAAATGTCTTCTCAGTGAACGCAAGCGACACAAGCTACAGTATCCAGAAAATAACTTGCCCAAACTGCGCAGAGCTCTCCGCTATACGACAACAGGAGAAAAAAAAAAGCCGAAGGGGACCAAAAAAAGAAGCTTATTGCGCTTTTTTTTTATCGAAGCGACACTTTTCATGTAGACTGTGTTGTCAACGCAGGACTTCGATCACAGTAATAAGTTAAACGTGAATGAAGATAAAACGGTCGCCGTGAAGCAGGTTAGAGGCGCGTCCGCTGAACAGTGACTGGCGGCTCATGCCGTTTGGCGAAGGTTAACATCACGAAAATCTCGTGAATGGCATAATATTTCCTGCTGTACAAGGGATGGATGAGTCAGTAAGAGATTTTGGCGGCACACGCAATGCGGCGGATAAGCAGTAGCTCGCTCCGGCTAGCGGCGGCGGCCTCAGCCGGTGGCTCGGCGCCGGTATCGTCGCTAGGCCTACCGCTTCGAAACGGCAGTGTACGGTTAATAGCCTGCGCACATAAAGAAGTCCAGCTTTGCTACCGCTGTTGCCCGCTTTACTATGCGTTCACAATAATATCGCATATTGAAAGGAACAGGGAAATCCCGGCGGCGGAGTTGGCTGCGATACCGGCACGGCCGAGTTTTCGCCGTGCGCTCCACGGCGCGAGCTGTACACAGCATGCAGTTATAATCTTGGCTTGTATCACAGGTCTCGTTCATGCTAGACGCTTGACAGTCGTCATCGCATTTGGTGAGAGGTCGGTTTAGGTCTTCCTATATATTAAAGCGATATCTGTTGAGCCCGGAAAGGACGTTGTATCCAACCTGTCGCCGCTGGCGCGGCGATCGGCCCGGCAAGGGGATCCAGCTCGCGTTATATGAACTTTTGCTGTCGCTGATCGGTCCATCGTTCGCGCAGCAAGGTTGTTATGACGCAATAGGGCACTGCTAAACCACGATGCATCATGCACAGGGAGTGCAAAAACACGTTGAACAAGAAAGTGCGCGGTAGTGGCCTCTCTGTCCGACTTCGTTGACTGTCGCACACATTCCTGTCGGAGCTTGAAATCCTTTGAGAACACGCGAAATCCGAGTCATTTTGCTTCAGGCTCCTGTTGTAGCATTCCTGTACACAGCACGTCAACCCAACCATCGCAATTCTTCCAAATAAGGCCGCTAAAGCTCGTTAATGCAGCTCGCCAATGCACCAACTGTAGGCAGCTGAACGTACCGAGTACTACAAGTACCGGCATGCACTGCGGCAGCGGTGGCGTAGTAAAACTCGCGGTGAGATCGGTCTATTTACACAAGGTTTATACAGAGGCTTTTACCCTCAACCTACTTCTCTGTTAAAAATCAACTTGCGCAAAACCCTCTACTCGGGTGTTAGGTTTCGCTAAATGTAAGCAAACACTCAGTTCAACAAGTATCTTAATGTCTGCAGTTATCATGAGGAAGAAAATAAAAGTTACAAAAATCGACATATTCCTTGCTCATCTGCAGACACGCGAACATTAAAAGCAAAACAATTCAAAACTGGATACAAGAGAAATTCTTGGTAGCCTTACACTGTTCGAACATTATGCGGATAAAATAAAATCAACAAAAGCAAAAACCTACACTACACTGCAAAAACAGACGGTTTAAACAGAGGCTTTTACCTTCAGCCTACTTCTCTGTTAAAATCAGCGCAAAACCCTCTGCTCGGGTGCTAGCTTTTGCAAAATGTAAGCAAACAAGCAGTTTAACAAATGTCTCAATGTCTGCAGTTAAGATGAGGAGGAAAATAAAACTCAAAAATCGACACAGTCCTTGCTCATCGGCAGACATGCAAACGTTAGACAGCTAAACAAAACAATAATAAAACTGGATACACGACAAATTCTTAGTATCCTTCGTGACACTGCGTAAATTAATGCGGCACCCTTTCAGACGTGCTCTGGGGGGACGCGCATACCACAGTTGTCGATGGGCCAGATCGCGACGGAGGGACAAAAAGCCAACCTGTCCGAAGCACACAGTGGCGGTGACCTTTGTTCCGCGGTCCCCGAACTCCGACAAAGACGCACCCAGACGCTTAAGCTTCCTCATTGTGGGCCTCCCCGAACAGCGGTCACCCTCTCGCAAACTTGGGGGTGCACCTTTGTCGTTACAGTCGCGTACGCACCACCTCGCTTTGCTCCACCGTTTAGCCTTCACCAAAGATGATGAAACCAGGCGACTACTTCGGCGTCTCTTTTTCTTGGCCCTCGCGACACGCTTTACGCCTAATCTCGATTTGTGCGAGACCCGCAACTTTTGACTTTTAGAGAACCTTTTCGGGGTTTCCAGCCTCCGCTCGAGGCAACTTGGACCTTTCCCCGTTCTCCGAAGTTTTCGCTGGCGCCTTTCTCTTTCAGGGCGGCAAGGAACGCTCACCGACTCGGCAATAATACTCGGAAGTACATTGCTCAAAACTCCAGGCGGCTCAACTGGCTTATCCTCGGCGTTATTTCTAGCTGTCTGCTCTTCAGAAACAACGCCACAATCGACACTTGCTAAACCAGCCGGCTCGCCATCAGATGTCTCTCCTTGATGAGAGTCATCACCTCGCGCTAATCTAAGCGCTTCATCACCTCGCGCTATGTTGAGCGCCTCTTCCTCTCGTGGTAAGCTAAGCGCCTCATCATCTGAACTTTTACAGTCTGCTTCATTAGCGCTTTCTGCTTCCGGAACCTCATGAGCAGACTCACAGGCCATCGAATCCGTCATAGCTGCCGCCAATTCGTCACCAAAACAAAGGCCTTTCGAAAGCATATCCACGTCATTCTGAGAGGGATAATGCTCGGGCAGGTTTTGGGACACCAAAGTTTTCGTGGCGAGCAGTCTGAACGGTCCCTCACTCTCAACGCGGGCTAATGGCAAACACACACTTTCATTTTCAACTGCTTGCCATGCACACGGGCGTTTCCCTGTGGTCACCTCATTTGTCAAAGGGTACGGATGTACACTATCAAACGTTGCGGCAAAGTCCCGCGGTACGTTTTCCTTAACTAATTCCTGAATGGGGGGTTTCAATTGTTCCAGATCATTGTCGCTGCTGTCCCCAACACAGAGAGCACTCCTAGGCTTGCGGCAGCCGATTGCGATGTGACCTAGCTCTTTGCAACGGTGGCATACAACCGGCTTCCTAGCCTTAAACGCCTTTTTTTTCTTTAGATCTTCTGAGTGGCTCACTGTAGACGTGGACTTAGCAGGACTGCCTTTCTTTTTCTTATTTGAGGGTGCTATCTTGTTATTCGGGTTACTTGATGCCTGATAAAGTGCTAAAGCCAATCGCCTTTTCTCATTTATCCTGTCTTCTTCAGCCCATCTTTTGTTCTTCTCAACTTCCTCCCAGCACTCCTCAATTTCATCATCCTCCGCCCCGCATTCCTGAATAGCCTTAATCAGCTGTGACTCTCTCTCTTCTCTCCCAACCTTAATTCCCAGCTCTTCACACAGTAGTAAGAGGTCTGGTCTCTCTAGCTTCTTTACCAACTCCATGGTCTTCACGAGTGAGGACTTTCTACCCGCCGTGACGTTAGGTAGCGAACAAGCGAAGCCTAGACGCACGGTAAAAACACTGCCAGTTTTAGAACATGAAAGCTAAAATGGTGAATAGCTGTGACGTATGGTAGCGGTACAACGAAGCCTATACGCACAGAAGATTACACACAGATTTAGAAAACTTCAAAAGCTAAAACCTGGCAAAACTCAAAGAAAGTCAAGCACTCACCATATCGTTGAGGCCCGAGTCAAGCATGGGTCATCCCGTTGCTGCTAACCAGTTGATGAGTTCCAGTTGTCAGCAGCATCCCACCGCTGCCATCCAGTTGATGTAGTCGGGGTTCTGCCCAGATGACCGGAGCCAGCCAGAGTCCCGGGGAGATGTCGAGGAGAGGAGCCCGGAGCTGTTAACAGCAACGTTTATTTACAGGTAGCGTGTTGCTACATGATGGGGTTAGCATCATGGAAGCTCTCGGAGCTCGTGAGAGCTTGAGAGAACTTGTGAGAGCTCGTCGGGAGCGCATCGGCGCTCGCATTTTATGTCCTGGCCTTCCCAGGGTTCCCTGTAGGAAAAAACAATGGAGGCCAGGACAGTCCAATGAAAATTTCCATCTTCATCTCCGCCCCCAAAAGGGGAAGGTGAAACGCCGCCTCCTTCCCAACCCACGAAAGGAGAAAGAGGCACATCCAGTTCGTCCCATGGCGAGGGAAAAACACTGCCCACCGCGCACTACACGGCACAGCACGAAGACGTTGAGTCTTACGTGGAAGTCAATTTCGCAGTCTGTTGCAATGATGGTTATGCGCGAGGCAGACCACGAACTGTGGAAACAGCGGCAACAAGGCGCCACGGAGAACGTGGGAAATGCATCCGAAGACGGTTCCCGGACGCTGGGTCCTTTGTCCGGGGCACCTTGACGACAAAGCCAGCCGCCTCGACGGCCAACAACTCTTCCCAATCTGTCAGTCGGTCAGGCGTGCCCAAAGGGTTTTACGAGGGGCGCAGACAACCTGAGAATTTTAGACGAACGACTTTCGTGTTGTCGCCGCTCTTGGGGCATCTCTGGAACCGCTGACCCGGAAGAAATCAGGGTAGCCTTAGCCGCAACGTCTCATGAGTCAAAGCGGCGCCAAGCCAGGCAGGCCGATCATAACACTGGCAGTATAAAATCAAAAGGCGTAAGCGCAGTGCGCATGTCTTGAAGTTGGGCGACACGCCGTCACAGAGCATAGTGGTGTCGTTTGACCAACGTATACTTCCGCTTTCGGCTGTACATTGCTCAGAATATCTCTTGGCAGTAGGGAGTGCGTACATTAGTACCAGCGTGTCCACTGCCACTAGCAACAGTAGCCTGCTGAGCCTTCCTTTCCGCGTTTTTTTTTTTCGTTAAACAAAACTATCCTTGAAAATACTTGGGAAGACTCTGATATTGGTGGTTATATAACCCTGGTTCCATAACAGAGCCGCCCCTTGGTCGGCCCTCTCGGTCACTATCCTTTCATCATTCACTGCTTTTCTAATCTCACTACTGCTACGAGGGGCCCTATAGATGGTGTTTCTATTTTAACAATACATATTTTTTTGATAAGAATGCTGTGACAGTCAGGCCCTTGTCGTCTTCGCAAACGAACTCTACGCCGAAGCGGAAAAACTTTGCCGCACCTAAAGCTACATTCAAATGAGTAATTAACACAATTTCTTCAAATAACTTTTTAATGATTAACTTTAGGGCTGTTGTTTAGTTGGTAGAGTTGTAGGACGTGGCAATTTATGACATGCCCATTACTTAAAAATTGCCAAAAACGCACGAAACCTCATATAATAATCACCGAAATTCAAGGACCCCATCTTCGCGAAACCGAAACTGAGCCCACTAGGCGCGCGGGAAATCCGTCATCGCTGTTACATCAGACAGGAAGGTCACGTGACAATTTTTGAAAAAAAAAAAGTGCATCGCAGCGGATAAGGGTCAGGAATAAAAGCAAGTCTTCTCAAATGCCCAGATGGACCTCTTATTCTTTGCGTTTGGTGTGTAGTGCTTATCTATCAGTTCCTTCCGCGCTTTACCCAAGAAAACCACCATGTGCACTTTCTCTTTCACTGCACAGCCTAAAGCTAGGCGGAAGCCAATGCGGAGCTACTTCTGGCTCACAAGTGAACGAGTTCTTTGCGTTTCTTTCGTGTTTCACAAATAAACAGATAAACACTACACACCAAACACAAAGAATAAGCGGACCAATTGGGTATTTGAGACGGCTTGCCGTTTTACCTGATCATGTTCTGCTGCGAAGCGCCTTTTTTTCAAAAATTGTCACGTGATTATTCGGTCTGACATAACAGAGAATACGGATTTCCTTCGCGCCCGGTGCGCTCAGTTTCGGTTTCGCCTACATCGGGGCCTTCAATTTCGATTATTAATATCTCAAAATAGGTGCGTTTTTCGCCACTTCAAAAAATGGGCATGTCATAAATTGGCACGTCCTACAACCTTTCAATATAAACGACGACCCTAAAGTTAAAAATAAAAAGGCTAATGAAACATTTTTTTTGTTAATTACTCATTTCAGTGTAACTTTAGGTGCGGCAAAGTTTTTCCGCCGCGGCGTAGGGTTGGTCTGCGAAGACGACAGGGACCCGACTGTCATGCCATTTTGATAAAAAATCCGTATTGTCTAAAAAACACCCTCTAGATCTGACCGGGCAAGAATTAGGTAATAATTCATTCGTACTCTGCTTGTTCTCTAGCAAAATGCAAGATTACACCGGAAGAAGGCAGGTGCGACGAAAAGATCCAGCGTTTCTACTTCAATGTCACTTCCGGCTTTTGCTAATTGTTCACCTACAGTGGCTGCGACGGCAACCAAAACAACTTCGTAACGTACCAAGAATGCATCGACGAATTCCAAAGTAAGTACCTGCTTTTTCTTTCAATCAAGCGAGAAAGGTTTATGTCACACTAAGAGCATGAAAACGGACCGTAACACCGACACTTCATCATAACAGCGAAGCTGCCTAGGCTGTCGGTAACTTGTGCTCCGTCGTAAAAAACTATCATCATCATGCACCGGCACGCGCTCTCTTCATTCGCTTTACATCGAGGCTGTTTGAGCTATCCGTAACTTGTGCTCCGTCGTGCAAAACTCCTGAGGTGGGTATGCGGCGTAGGCGTTGGGAAAGCCCCACTACCGTTTACAGCAGGTGCGAGTGTTAAACGAAAACGAGCACGTGAAAAAGAGATAGAGAAAGAACGATAGAAATAGAGAGAGATAGAAAGAAAGTGACAGAAAGAAAGACGAAGATCAAAATAGAGAGAAATAAAGGGAATAAAGAAATAAAAGGATATAAAGAATGGGAAATACATAACAAGAGAGAGAGAAAGCGAGAATAACAGACACAATAAAAAGATAGGAAAAAAAGAGAGCGCGAGACTGAACGGCAAAGAGAGAGAGAGAGATAAAGAGACAGAAAGAGGAAGAAAGAAACAGACACAAAAAGAGACAGAAATAATAGAGAGCAATACACAAATAGAAATAAAATAATAAATAAATAAAGAGAAAGAAAGAGAGGCAAAGAGGCAGACAGAGAGGGAAAAAGAAAGGAAAGAAAGAGAAATAAAGATAGGAGGAGCGAGAAAGAGATCTTAATATAAAGAGTGAGAGATAAATAGAAAGAAACATATGCAAGAAATAGATAGAAGAAAGAGAGAAACAGAGAGAAAGACAGGAAAGGCAGAAAAAAAAATATTCGGCAGATGCCACTCCTTGCGGGAATCGGCTTCATGCGAAGCAGTCAGCCATAAAATACAGCTTTATGCTGTATTTTATGGCTTTGAGCCAAGTGTTACGAGATGGATCGACGCGTTTTTGTAAGTGGAGCATTTGTGCGCACATATCGTGGGCTTACTAGGCACGTCGAAAACACTAGCGTTTAAAGGGTAACTTATGGTGTGACGTAACCTCAGCGCTAACGTTAGAGCCAATACGTCAGTATTATCGAAACGATGTGCACTTTACAATGCAGTGATGCCAATATTATAAGTAACTTTCGTTAATGACTCCTCCGTGGTCGAGCAACGCTTGAATATAGTTTGATGAATCATTGGAATAAAAGCGTAATGTTTATTGGACTGCTATAAAAACGGAGCCAACACTGGAACCACAGAACATAACCTGACATGATTCCGGTATCGTAGGAGTAGATATGTAGTGTCATTGCTTCGTTATAAGGTTAGATAGTCAGCACCGAAACCACAACTGACGTTGCACCGACATTACGCCTGCAGAGGGTGTTTTTTCAAAGCAGTTTCTAGACCTGGCGTGGCTCTGTCGTAGTATAGCTGACAGCCACGCAGAATGCCTGGGTTCGATTCCTGCTGCGATCCTAATTTTGATTCTTTGCATTCGTCGGGTCAACGCAGCCCATATCGGTTTTTCTTAATGCTCTCACGTTTAAATTACCAATGTCTGTTCTCGCCATTTCTGGGTAGATATAAGCTGTCAATCACCTGTGGCGCATACGCGTAAACCGCGGCCCGCGGTAAACGAGTAGGTGCCACACGTGTCTGGAGGAAAGGGATATACGACGTACGCGACAGGATTTTGACGTTATTCATGTCATGACCCGAAAGTCATATTCTTCAATCCCTCTTACCCTCTGCTGCCAATTTCGGTCTGCACCAAGTTAAGGAGGCGATCACGAGAGCACCGAGACGTAGGCGGCTAGATAGATAGATAGATAGAAATGCTCAAAGTACCAAAGGTTCTCTAAGAAATGCTTCGCACTTAAAATAAAGAGAAACAAGAAAGGCCTCCCAGCTGCGCTCTTCCTTCGATGTTGGCACCACTATTGCGAAGCTGCCGTAATTTTACAGCGAAAGCTTTTATCAGACCACAACGGCAGTGGGGTAGTTGTCCGTCACTGCCGCCGCCGGTGTCCTTAACCAGTATGGTGCGTAATAGGAAAACATGAAATAAATGAAAAATATCCAGGATTGTACAAGATTTGAACCTGGACCCTCTGCGTGGCAGTCGAGTATTCTACCACAGAGTCAGTCTAGTGTTTGAAACTCTCTTCCAAAAAGACCGTATATAGGCGTCATGTCGAGCAAAGAATCGCGTTAACATGTGCAATATAGCGTTGCTGAAGAGCAAAATAGCAACTAGGCGTGACACAGTGCAAAACTGCGCAATGGGTGTGTGGTTCAATGCTTTCCACCCACCACAATGTGCTCAGCTATAATTCTTCACCGTCATCAGCCACATGCAGCATCAATAAAGTACACATAATGCCTTACAGATGCGTAGCGGGTACCTAGCTTATCCGCAGAAAGACGAATGATCGCATAGTGGGTGCTTACCTACTTCACAAAAGTTATGGTTTGTGGCGTAGTGCTTACCTTGCATGTACAGTTGTATTAGTTTCCCCAAGAGAGTTTTGAACGGGCTCTAGAAAGGCCGCTCTTCCAGCTTTCGCAGTGACCGTGCCTTGCGATTATCCAGGAATAAGACTGAAAAACAACACAAATCTATGTAAGTCGTTTGGTACAACAAGTAATTGTTATCAGTGCCACAACGCCAGGTATGTGCTTTTCATTTAGAAAGGCTTGGTACTGTTTGAAACAGTGATTGCAGCTGCCCCTTTGTCGCCTCAAAAGGATATACAATCAATTCTCGGACATTTTCAGTGGCTTTAAAATGACTGGTCAACTCACTGCATTATGACTAATCTGCTACTATTTTACGTGTAAATTTTGCTGTTCTGTGCTATGCGTTCCAACACGGCGGGTCGTTTCTTGGCGTTTGTACGTGATGACGAAGAATCATTTTCGCAGTGGAGCTTGCAAAGGTGCCAAGCGCTACAAACGTTCGCAGACCCCTGTCGCGATCCTCTCGGCCCGGAGCGGTGCAGCGATGGAGTCGAGAACCGCTACTACTGCGACGTGGATGCGGGCCACTGCAAGAAAACGGGGTACGGTTACTGTTCGGGTCACTGGGACAGCTTCATCGGTCTCGAGGAATGCAAAACACGCTGCGAAGGTGAGCGCGCCTTTCGGCTGGATACATTATGCTAGCCGTCAAGTTGCGGCAGAACTTTGTCTTTACTGAGCAGAAAAAACACTGCGCTCAGGTAATTTAGTTTTTTCAACAAAAGACATTGTGTTAGATGTCATGTTTAGATGTCATATCACAACCTCATGAAGCCAAAGTAAACGCAGAATGCATTATTTATAGTTTTTAATAGTGCTGTTTTAAGTTTGACATAAATGCAAATGAATTAAAGTGAACAAAAAAAAGTATTTGTGCTCAACGTGCCCATTTACTTAAGCAAATAACATGTGCAATCGAAGAGACAAAACCCGGCAGATCCCACGCAATGTGGGAGTCGATGTAATGCGAAGCAGCCAGCAAAGAGCGGCATACGTCGTCTTGTTTGTCCTTGAGGCAAACCAAGTCATTCATGTCGTGACATCTAGTTCACTATATATCGCATGTTTTTCATAAATGCATGCATGTACAATCTGGTATATGCCATGCTAATGAAGCGTATATTCTGGTATATATATACGATGCGTGGCCTGCTATTGTACGTCACGCACTCCTGTCACGCCATAAAATGTTGGTATATATCCAGTTAACAAAACGGCCGCGAGCGCACCATGAGTGTGGCGTCTGAATCATGCCCTACATGACATGCATGTCTCGATTTGCATGTTACCACCAGTTATTCATGTTCTTCACACAGTCACATCACACCATGCCAATTTTAGTGTATATCAAGCTAACGAAACGGCCGCGAGCGCACCATGAGCATGGCACGTAAGTCATGCTGCACATGACATGCGTGTCACGTTATTTATGTTTGTCACACAGTCACGTCTCGAGATACCAATTTTGGTGTATATCAAGCTAGCGAAACGGGCGCCAGCGCACTTTGAGCGTAGCACGTAAGTCATGCTGTACGTGACATGAGTGTTATGATTTTCATGTTAACTCCTGTTATTTATGTTCGTGACACAGTCACGTTGCGAGATACCAATTTTGGTGTATATCAAGCAAGCGAAACGGCCGCCAGCGCACCATGAGCGTGGCACATAAGTCATGCTGTACATGAATGCGTGTCATGATTTTCATGTTAACTCCTGTTATGTTCGCCACACAGTCACGCCGCGCAATATCAATTTTGGTGTAGATCAAGCCAGCGAAACGTCCGCCAGCACACCATGAGCATAGCACGTAAGTCATGCTTTACATGACACGTGTGTCATGATTTTCATATGAACTCCTGTTATTTATGTTCGTCACACAGTCACGCAGGGCAATACCAATTTTGGTGTATATCAAGCTAGGAAAACGTCCGACAGCGCACCATGAGCGTGGCACGTAAGTCATGCTTTACATGACATGCGTGCCATGATTTTTATATTAACTCGTTCGCCATACACTGTTGTCAAGCCATACCAATTTTGGTATATATCAAGTTAACGAAACGGCCGCAAGAGCACCAGGACTGTTTCATGTAAATCATGTCGTTCATGACATGCATTTCATGATTTTCATGTTATGACCTGTCATTTATGTTCGTCATACAGTCACGTTACGTCATACCAATTTTGGTGTACATCCTATTAACGAAACGGCCAGGAGGGCACAAAGTCGTAGGCGGCTAGATAGATAGATAGATACGCTCGAAGTCGCAGAAGTTCGCTAAGAATTGCTTCGCATTTAAAAAACTACTTGCCGCCGGTGGGTCAAGAATCCACAACTTTCGAATTACGCGTCCGATGCTCTACCATTTGGTCACTCGTGACCGTTGTGGCGGAGATCTCATGAAATTTCAGGCGTTACATGACGCCACCTGGCAAAAAAGAATGTTCCGCGCTCACCACCAGTGCTGCGAGTGGCGCTGATTGAAATTCCAAGGATTACACGAAAAGAAATGTACAACAAGGTTAACGAGGAAACGACCTATGGTGTAGCTGAATCGTTAGAGCATCGAATGCGTAATTCGAAGGCTGTGGGTGCGGTCTCCACCCAGAATTTTCATTCCTTCCTGTATGTATCATAAGTGTTGTACTGCCAGTAAAAGACTACAAATAATGTCCCCAATGCTTTCCTTGGCTTCGCTGTATGTTGGCTACATCAGGTTGTGTCTAGAAATGAAAGGACCCTGCCATCCATTACCGCTGCTTCTTTCTGTAGGCAATAACAAACGTTCACTTCCCTGATCAATAAAACACTGGGAAACGTAAACGCACAAAGGTTATTGTTGAAGCATCGTTAAAGCTAACATTCATCATTGGAAAAATGTATATGCATGTTCGGTGCGCCCATGCACTTTAATGCACCTTATATACATTGCGAATTAAAGGGCGTAAACTACCCTTTAAGAACAACAACAAAAAACAAATTACCCTTACAGATAAAAGGGGCTTGTGAGCCAAGAAAGAGAGAAAAACAAAAGACGCATCTTCACGTCACCTCGACGTTCCAGCGAAAGCTAATCGTCACTTCAGAAAATCTTGTGGCACCTGTACTTGCGTCTAGCCTTTTTTTTTATTTCTGAAGATAGGCCATGTTTTATTCTAAGAAGAAAGCGAAGTGTTGAATACTGAAAGCTAGAAAGAAGTTTTTACTCAGAAGCAATGGCGCAATATTGATAAAAAACGTTTGTTGACAGAGACGTAACACTAGCATAACTGCGGAGGGACATCTCAGAAAAAAAGAACAAGAAAAGAAAAAACTGGACTTTTTTTCTTTTATATCCAGAGAACTGAGAATAACCAATAAATTGTACAGTTGAATATTTAAAAGGAATAATTTATGAGTGCATATTGACTTATAATTTTTATTTACAGTCATTTTAATTTCAGTTATGTGGCCGCGACTGGAACACGCGTATTATACGAGGCGCTCCAGCTAACTTTAGCCAGAGTTTAAAACTATGTCGGCACGCTTTATGATAACACCGCCGAACGCATGTTGCTCACTAATCTATAGGAGAGACCATAATATATTTTGTGGCGTACTTAATTGCTTAATTGAGCAAGATTAATAAACCAACTACCGAAGAAACGATGTCGCGCAAAAACTTCCAATGACGAAATTGTAGATAGGTTTTGCAAAACGCCTGATTACAAGTTTCTAACTTCTTATCTATTAATCGTAAGTGTTTTCCTGCTTACTGCAGATACCCGCGAATTACAAATAAATACCACGTGACATGCCCGCTAGCGCGCCGTTATTGCAATGCTACCTAATGTGCTGCGTGCAAAAGACATGCTTCCCTCGCGGGGGTTGAGTCGCGTTGTATTTATTTACCACACACAGTTTTACAGTAAGTGGTTGGGACAGAGAAAAGGTTCAGGTAGCAATAAGCATACGCAGCAGTTATGGCTTATTCTGCCCGTCATTGCACAGCCTCCCCCCCCCCCCTGTCATCGCTACTCTGTCGCTTTCTAAGGAACCCCTAAATAACCTCTCAAAATACAAAGAATGAGCTCGTTATTCTCTCCTGGCATATCCAGTTTTTCGGCCCATTTCGTGACACCACGAGCCTGTTCACGTGAAGTCATGAGGAAATATGCTCTCGAGATGTCCATGTGAACGAAATATCAGTTGTGAATTGTCTCCTAACCTGCTTTGTCATTCAGTCGCACAGCCGTTCTGCCTTGGCTCGCATGGCTATTGTGCGCGATGAACTGATTCCACTTCGTTTTGCGTGTTTCCCACAGCGCAGTTGGAGATCGCAGCGTATAGCTGAAAACACAAAAACCTTATAGGATCAATGCTCAATGCTGGCATTCTCCACGTCGTTCATAACGAAATAAGAGGCGAGGAGGCATGGGCGTCAGCAGGATTATCTCTTTCGGGTTGCAAAGCCGCGTTGCATCGTGGTAGGGGTGGAGGGGGAGAGCTGGTGTGGTTTGGGGGTGGGGAAATCAAGTGCCCTTTTTCCACCCACCTGGAAAGTAAAATGATAGGTGTAACCTTAAGAGGCGAGAAGAGAGCAGAGTGGGTCAGGGAACAAATTGGTGTTAAGGACACCTTAGCCGAAATCAAGAAGTGAGCATGGACAGTTCACCTAGCGCGAAAGCAATGTAACCGCTTGCCATTAAGAGTAACAGAGTGGATTCAAAGAGAAGGCAAGAGCACGAGGGGAGTCAGAAAGTTAGGTGGGCACATGAGATTAACAAAGTTTGCGGCGATAACGTGGACGCAGCGAGCACAGGACCGGGTTGATTGGCGAAACATGTTCGCAGTGGGCGCAGTCAAGCCGACGATGATGATGACTCCACGCAGTAGTCAGCAACGTGCATTTGGTCGCGTCGTCATGGGGTGCGTCGGTATATTTTTCGAACTCTGGATATAGCTAGCTGGGCACCCTCTATAATAGAACGCGCTTAGTTCATAGCTGGTTCTCCTTCCGCTTAGAATCGGTGCGAAAATGCCAAGTAAAATGTGCAAGGTACAACTAGGCGGCTCAGTGTCGGCGCAATGTTCAGGGCTCTTGTAAAGATCCCAAGATTAGGCATTAGTGCAAGCGCCACAAGGGAGAGACTGGATGATGCGCAAAGTAGTTGCGCGCTTCTGTAGTGAACGAAAGAAGGGGAATTTTAAGGGCTCGTTTTTCTTTGTTAGACAGAATATTAATGAGAACAGAAAATAATGCCAAGGACAGTACACGTGATGTTATTTGTAGTAATTATGATATAAGTGTCAAGAAAGTAAAGTGGACGAAAAGATAACTTGCCGCCGGCAGGGACCGAACCTGGAACCTTCGAATAACATGTCCGATGCTCTACAAATTGAGTTACGGCGGCGGTCATCTCCCCGTCCACTTTTTGGGGTATATCTTGTTATTCGAAGGCTGCAGGCGCTGCGGTAAGGGGGCCGATGGGGCCAAGCGCGACGACGCGGAGGCATGATTTTTTTAAATGCGAAGCATTACTTAGCGAACTTTTGACACTTTGAGCATTTCTATCTATCTATCTATCTATCTATCTATCTATCTATCTATCTATCTATCTATCTATCTATCTATCTATCTATCTATCTATCTATCTATCTATCTATCTATCTATCTATCTATCTAGCCGCCTATTTCTGGGTGCTCTCATGATCGCTTCCTTAAGTTGGGGTAGACCAAAATTGGCATGGGAGGGTAAGAGGATTTGACGAATATGACTGTCGGTGTCGGGTCACGACATGATTAACGAGAAAATCATATCGCGTAAGTGCGCCGTCAAACCCTCTCCTACAGACACGTATGGCACATACCTGTTTACCACGGGCCACCGTGTGCGGGTGTGCGCCACAGGTTATTACACTTTATATCTATCCAGGAACGGCGAGTACAGACATGAGTAATATAAATGGGAGAGCGTTAGAAAATCCGCCATCGGCATCGTTGACGCGACGAATGGAAAGAATCAAAATTAAAGTCCCAGCCGGAATCGAACCCAAGCATTCTGCGTGGCAATGAAGTATTCTGCCACAGAGCCCCGCCAGGTCTATAAACTGGTTCGGAAAAACAGCCTATGCAGGCGTGATGACGGTGCAACGTCAATTGTGGTTGTGGTGCTGGCTATCTGATTTTACGAGAAGGCCATAAACACTATATATGTACACTGTTAATCATGTCCTGCTTAAGGTGGCAGTCTGTAGCCCGGAAACGAGATGGAAAATCTAACGCCTATAGACAGTTTGTTTAGCCAGCACAGCCTGTAGGCGCGCCGCTCGTAGCCGTCCCTCGGCGTAGTAGCTTTCTCAGCGGCTTATCTCATAGGCGGGACTCAATATAGGCCAGAGATTTTTCGTCTCGAATCCCGGCTAGTTGAAGACCGGCTATAGAGATGTCCTCGTTCCACGTGACCAGCTGTCCTGGATACGGTGAGTCCTACCTACGGTGCGTCCCAGCTGCGGCGCGTCCTAGCTATAGGCGGTGTACGAAGCGGCGAAAAGAAATTGATTTTAAGTCATCTTTTAAGCTCTATTCGGGGATTTGGAGGCTTAGACACATAATTTGTGACATACATAATTCATATACACATATTACATTCAGAAGTAAACCACAGAGAAATTCACAATAAACACACGCGGATTCGAATTCGCGGACACTCAATCAGCAAGCGCGTACGCTAACCACTACACCACATCACTTTTTTTATTGCACTACACCACATCACGCCATGACCACGGAGGTAAAAGAACGGGGGTTTATATGCACCAATGCGTCGCTACACGCTCTGGCGTATTAGTGCAGTGGAGGTCGTTATTATGCATGTAGCGTTCACTGATACGTAAGGAGACATTTTTTTAAATGACATTCGTGAAAATATATACGGGATCAGTCAAGTTATTGCTGGGAGCATGCTTGAAGCGGGTTTGCGTGCTTGGTGTAAAAGATAAAACTGTTCCGCATATATTTGGCACTGGCGCCTCAGTGACATTTAAAGAATCTTGGAGTGCATAATACCCGAGTTCTATTCATGTTAGCCGTCAGCCTGTTGCCTTTCGTGGAGTGAACGAGTTTTCAACGTCAAGATTCGCTTGCCGTGGAACGTGTGCTCGGAATCCATCCGCGGCAACCGCACAGCGACGTAGCCGATTACCGACGGAGAATCGCCGTGTTCTCAGTAACGTCGCTGGCCGCTTCACCGCCGACGGTTACCGGGCCAGTAACCAATATCGTCACTAAGCCTATTCAGTTTATTTCGAAGCCGTAGTTGACCGTGCTTCAGAACAAACCGCTCACGCTCATATGCCAGGAAGTTTTACCTGTTACCGTCGTTGGCTCGACCCTCTCCCCGTAATAATTACACACTGAGATGAACATGCCCTAATAATTGTGGTATTGTCAGCCATATATACAATATGCGAACACGCCCGAGCAGGTGCGGTACGCCGTGCACTCACTGCAGATGAAGTTCACTTGTAAAGAAACTCATCTTGGCTCTAAATGTTGGATAGTGCACGTCGCTTCCCCTCAAATGAACGACACTATTCCAGTACACATTATTTTAGCTTCAATAAAAAATGTGGCCGACGTTTGCGTCGACCATGAAAGCGAGGAGCTGGTGCTGATTGCATGCAGCTATGCAGTCGCTCGGCGGAATGCGCCCTGGAGGAAATGCCGTTTATGTTGGACGCCACTCGCGCGACATACGTGACTCGTGAATTGGGCTGTGCACGTTGGAGACGCGGCTCGCCGTTCGCCGTTCTCAGGCACGTAGTGCGCAGGCGGGAATTTGATGCTAACGTGGGCTGGATCTTATATCCGGCAGCACTTATCGCAGAAATATTTGTGGCGTTCTGTTACGACTCCATCAGTGGCCATATTTTTGAGAACGTCAGGATTCACGCTGATATAGCGGTCCCGCCGCGCTATTTAAATCACCTCATACTCGTCTCAAAGCCGAGACTGCGTTAAAATCACACTGGATGATGCTATATTTTTCACATAAGTTTACTGAAACATTTTCTGGAAGGTCGAGTCTATGTAATGTACTAAATATAGTATTGGTGCGAAAGGCACTTTCATGGGCGTACAGTGCCTAACTGTGGACAAGTTTCGGGTTTTGATAAATTTTTGACAAATCTCGCCGTGATTAATACGGCTGAACACGCAAACATTTATGAGCTACATCCACACAGCTGCATTTGCATGCGCACGCGACTGGAGAATTTTAGTTTGCTGTGCTAGAGTGCATGGGTTAGCCTTCTGGAGTGTTTTACGTATACACGCACTTATATTTTATGTGCGGATTACTGAGAGGCGCTGCGTACAGCAGAAATCCAGAACATAGAACATAGTACATAGTACAGTGGTGCATTAATGGAAAATGAATTTGACACCATCGAGTAATAGGTTCTAGTGTTGCAGAGCTATGCGCAGATTTTTTTTATTGCGCACATACGAAGCGGTTGCGCCTCAGTGTGGCAGTCACCACGAGGAACTTAAACTGCTAAATTATGACATATTATCGTAAAAAAGTTAACGTAGAGTGGCCATTTGTCGAACATGTGGGTGTTTAACGATTTCTGAACTTTTTAAGCCAATGCAGCGATGTTATTACGAGGTACACCCACAGGCGTGCGCACTTCGCTTTGGCACATATGTACGTTCCAGAGGACGGTGATTTAATTATGCGAATAATGTTTTCCAGGCTTAGGCATTGCCTAACGCGGATTTAGGAGAAAAGGGTGAACGGTTTTGAGAAATCTAGAACACCTCGTGGAAGCTCTACTGCCCGCACTTGATTTCGACAGCGTGCCGTTACTAATAGTATAACATTAAATTAGATAGGTACATTTCACGGCAAACGATTCGCGCATTTGTGCAAATAAGCATTTTGTTTTTCATCATTACCAGCCTATTTTATGTCCATTTGAGGACGAAGGTCTCTTCACTAATCCCCCATTGATCCTATCCATCGTCTTCATTACTATTTTTGTGTTTGTGGTATGCACAAGAACGAAGAAAGCACTCAGGTTGCGGTATCCCTAATGCGAACTCCCTTGACGTCATGTGGCACGCCGTGTAATGGTTGATTGTTGGCTAACAGAGTTTTATAATTGTGTACGCAGACGTTGCGTTGGATGGGCACGTACGATGTTATACTGTATTCAGAAAGTAACGTGCGTATACCAGTGTCTAGTCTTTGACAGATGAACAGTGGCAGCAAAAACAAAAAATTGTGCATACGAAGCTCTGGGTACCGTATGCTAATACTGCCTAATTTTAACCGTGTGGATTTTTTAACGTGAACCGATTACATCACAGCGTTTTTGCGCTCATTTACCCCTTGATGGGTAGAGATGCGTATAAAAATTCGCATCGTTTTTTTTTTTCTTTAGTAGCGGTGGTTAAAGCATGGACACACCACGTTCCCTATAAATGTACCGTTCAGCGGAATCATTTGCGAATGACTTGAAGGACCATACCAGCTTCATAGTTCAACAGTACCTGCTGTGTCTAGCGTGTATAAGCATGCGAGAAACAGGTACTGCTCACGTGTAAAAAGTATTTATTGTAAAAAAATACAAACAGCGCTAAAAGCAATGCTCAGCGCTGAAGGAAACAATAAACGTGCCATCCGATGTTTTTTCGGACAAACATATTCTGGTGCTTAACAAATACCTTTGATCGTGTCAATGTCTTCAGCAGCTTCCTGCCGTTAAAACACCTGGGAAACAACTGGGTTCATTATACTCAGCACAAGACGAAGTATTGAGAATACACAGTTGGTATGTGAGGTCATTAATACAGTACACCGTCAAGCACCAAATAAGGGCTTTCTCTAGAAGTGTGCCAACCGAAAGTTTCACATTCTCTTGCACTTGATCGCAGTAGAACGCCTTGTTGTCGTACTCCCTCCAAATTCTGCGGTCAGGCGATGGGCGGGCTGCTGTGATGTCATCCTGACGGGAAAAAAAAGAAAAGCAGAGGATACATGCGACGTTGTGTTCTTAGATCCCCTGGTGTTTTCGCCCATCACACAAAAAATGTAAACGGACGTTTTCAATCTGTTATACACATTGACGAATTTTGTGTAGACAGCGTCACAGAAGTTACAAATATGAAAGTGTTTTCAGAAGGTGCTAATGAAGCTTTCTTATAGTATTTTAACCATAAACTTACCACAGTTATGAAAGAAAGCTTAGTATCGTTTCCTCAGAAATACTCGTCGACCTCCACGAAATAAATACATGCGGGCATTGAACATCTGACCAAAGATGACTTTGACTTTGTTGAGCTCCTCCGTGAAAGTTCCAGTTTTTTTAGAAGTGAAGCTCTGTTTCGAATGTCGGCTGCAAGTGAAAACCACAGCACAGTCGCCATTTGATGAGAATCACGTACAAGGAAAGCAGTTTTACAATAGACTCGCGATTCATGCGTTAAGTAAATAAAGTGGCAGGCAAGCTTGGCTTGAAATTTGGTTGCACAATATTGCACAATATTGCAATAGCACAATATTGCAAACGAATTTTCTTCAATACCAGGTGAACGCCAGTCACGGCGAATATTTAAATGGTAGCAACTAATGCATGATTAAAAATTAATTCACTGCGACGGGTCAATGCTCGGCTGCGGCGGCGATATTTAGATGGGTGTGAAACGGAAAAAAATGTATAAAAAAACAGAAAGAAAGATGGTATGCTCAGTTAAGGCATTGTAAACAGCATCACGGCCGGTGTTGCTGCGGCTGCTGCTGGAGACCCTGCAAGGTGTGAGCTCCTGACCAGTTGCTCGATAAAGCTGCGCCTGGCTCTTGTGTCAGAAGGTCTTGCCACCTGCAAAGGTATTCAAATTCTGTGTATACTATCACGAGGATGAACAACAATTATATCCCTTATTACGACTGCTGTATGAACTTCACTTCTCTGTAATAACATTAACAATGAGCAATCCAACATAAATAATAAGCTGCCAACGAAAACAATACTTTTATGCATCCACGGTTATATATCGCTGTTGCATTGCATGAAATGATGGATGAGAGAACAAAAATGCTATCAACTAGCTAACGTCTAATTACATACGACGCATTACTTTCCCTTCATCGAGATCAGCAGTTTTCACAGGCACCACAGCTGGTGCATGATGCACTGATGTACTTGTCCACACTTGACTTGGCACTGCGTAAGACCAATGGGCAAATGTGACCCGAAACCACAGAAATCATTGAAAGGGCACAGTAAATACGCAAGTGTATTCACGAGCATGAATGAGGCTGGCTTTAAAACTTGTTAGAAATTAGGCAGCAAAATTCGTTTTAAAGACTGTCGCTATTCAGAAAGTCAAATTGCTTTCCTGCTAAATTTTTCCTGCTAAAAACAAGAGATGGCGCTAGTCGTATCTATGAGCGCCTGATCCAATGAAACGGTACTAACGTCTTCGGTGCTCGTAAGTGCAGTTTTATTACTTTTTGATTGCGGAAAAACGTTTCCGCTTCCCAAAGGTAATAAACGAAATGGAAATGCGAAGTATAACGACCAATCAATCATGAAAGAATGTCTTAACATCATTCAACTGCTAGCAAAAGTATGCTTCCTTTGATTGCCGCATTGTATCATTGACCATAAATGCAGAGGACAGTTGCTAGCCGAAAGGTAAGAAGCCATGCGCGAGCTAAAATTACACAGCTTGTCAAGCAACACGAAGTGATTATCTCGGTGACACCTGTCAAGAGCGACAAAAGCGTCTGAACTGTATGAGTTCACAATAAATACAACCAGCATGACAACACGTGGGCGACAATAGAGACGGATGACGACTACAACAAAGATAAGTACTCGTATACTCGTATAGTTACTCGTACGCATACTCGTATAGTTATTTCAAAAGCCGTCAAGAAAATATTCTGGCAGTTCAATACTGTCATTCATATATATCAGCGCAAGCATGCAACAAGGCGAACGCTAACAGCACGAACATACATGTGAAGAAAGAAGAACACTCACCCTGGCGGGTATAATGCGCTGGGCTGTGTCCGCAGCGAGCGCTCCAGCTAGACAGAAATGGCGCGAAAGCGTCGTGTAATTCTGCGTCAACAGCTTGCGTGTAGCCATTGGACGTGCAAGGGGGATGTCGCTATGTCCTCGCAACACCCCCTTAATATTGAGATAAGAGAATTTTTCCATGGCGGCCGAGTACCGGCTCACGCGGCACGCTTCACAAGCTACACCAACCGATCAAACATCCGCCGCTGTCGTGGAATGCGCTAAAACTAACCCATTTCGCGCCAAAAACGCAACCCCCTTCTCGTCGCACAATATCTTCGAACTCTCGTTTTTACCTCCTTCCTTTCTCTTCTCTGCGCAAAAACAGCAGAAGCGGAGTGCAACGGAGAGCGTAGCGGCCCCTATTGCCTTTCACGCACGCAAGAGAGTGTGCGTAGTTAGCTCCATGCGTATACCTCCTCGCAGCATAGCTCGCCTTTGCAGGTGACGCTGTCGGCGCGTGCATATACACCAGCCCTTGCGCCGGGAAGTTATAACACGCGGGAGCATGCGCTGAGCTGTTGCACGATTCTCATTTACGCGGCCCACACCGACGCTCCACTAATAATGGAGGCCGTCTATAAGGCGGCGGTGAAGGGTGCACGTTTTTTATAGACAGTTGTCACGGCTAACTCCTTTTCGAAGGCCTACTATAGCCGGGAGGTTTCCTGAGTTTTGAAGCGTCCCGCCTGCAAGGCATGCGTTAGCCAGGACTTGATTAAGAGTGTACTCCTACGATACAGGCGTCCTATCAGATTAACGTATGTGGTTCCAGCGTTGGCTCCGCTTTTATAGCAGTCTAATAAACATTACATTTCTACTCCTATGATTCAGCAAGCTATATTGAAGCATTGCTCGATCCCGGAGGAATAGATTAACGAAAGTTACGTACGATATTCACATGATTGCACCATAAAGGGCACTTAGTTTCGATAATACTGACGTATGTACTCTAACCTGAGGGCTGACGTTACGTCGCATCTTAAGTTACCCTCTAAACGCCAGCGTTGTCGATGTGCCTGGTAAGACCGCGATGTGCACACAGCTACTGCCTACTACACTTACAAAAACACGTCGTTCCGCCTCGTAACGTTCGGCTCAAATCCAAAAAATAAAGCACAGAAGTACTCTGTGACTGCTTCACATGAAACAGATTCCCATAACGCGTGGGATCTGCCGAATTTGCTTTTTTTTGCTCCTTCGGCCAATGAACCGGTCTCAACGAAGTTGTCAGTGACGTTGCGTCCTCTTGCCCGTGTTTTATCACTCTACTGTTTATATGACTGTGTGAACTTGAGCTTCTCCACTATATAGCCTTGTGGAAAACATGACCGCTTTTCTAAACGTCCGCTCTAGCGACACCCCATATTCACAAATTTTTCATCGACTATATTTTGCCTCACAAGAGGTCACCCGACGTCGTCGACGAGTGCTGACAATCTTGTAGGTTATTGGACGTTCAATACGCAAGCAGAGTCAGGAGTATGAAAAAAAAATCTCGTTATATACTGCATATCAATGCTAAAAATAATACAAACCATGACAAAAGAAAAATAACTAGCGCGCATGTATTTAAGATTGATCAGCGGCTGTGGTACAATCCGAGTGGAGAGACATCAACATGAATTCAGAAATAGGACAGCGCGCGAATATCAAATTTGGTAACACTTCAAGAAAAAACATAACAGCGACTTACTAAACCGAAATTCAAAAAGAATAAGCATAACTTGGCGTACGGATCACAGCTGAGCAAGATTGATAACCCGCTGAATTGGTCTCATATGACTCGCCCGCCTGCAGTTTTCCCCATGAGAAGCGTCCTTTTCCCTGGTTCTTAACCGGCGCGTCGTGCTGCTTATAGTTGGTTCCGGGAACAGCATCCCGGTTTTTATCGACCCCTCGTTGCCGCCCCTCATCGTCGCCTAGCTCCGGCAAAGCTTTGCATCGTCGCGCCAAGCTGCTACGACTGTTCACCTGCTCCGTCTAGCCATGATGTCCCTTCGGTCGCCTAAAGAGGTATTCAGACGGGGGACAAATCCTCGGGGATAAAGGCGGAGCCTAGTGACGTCCGCTCGCGAGGAGAAGTCTCCACAAATGTCCCCCACTCACACGGGCGAGGCGAGCGGAGGGGGAGACCAGTGTTACTAGACTACTCTGGTGGCTTGCACCACCCATTTGACGAGCTGCTGACGACGAGCTGCAGATGGCCCCAGCTGCAGACTGGACACCCACTGCCGCTCTCTGCAGGAGCAAGTGCAACAATGTGGCCAAACAAGAGCCCGAAATTCCGCCATATCCCCCACCGCCGGAGGATCGTTTGTCCTTTCGGGGAAAAGGTCCCCGTCTCCTCCGAGGAGTCGCGGGGGGGGGGGGGTCACGCCCGCTCACTAATCCGTGACGACGCGGTCACGTGATCCGCAATTCCCCCATGTCCCCCGCCGATTTCTCCCTCGTGTGAATACCCCTTAAGGATCACTTGTCATAGCTGCATTCTCCTTCGCCTAGTCGAGCCATGGCTTCGCGGAGCGATTCCTGGCTACCGCGCACCTATTGGCCGCGAGATCGAGCAGAGTCGGCTCCTAGCGGCGAGCGGACGAAACCCCGTGGCGTGATCGCTCCTTGCGTCGTCTGCTAGACCCACCCTGTTCGCATGTGTGCCTACGTCATACACGTCCTCAGATTACAGCTTTTTCCTTTGTGCTAGAACAGTATCAAATGCTTGTACGTATGCCTATACGATCTACATAACCATTTCGCCTTCGAGACTTGTATGCACTCTAACAAGCGAGTGCATGCACGTGTTGGTATGGCGCTAGGTCTAACCATCGTACCGTCCATTCAGCAAAATCATTTCAATGTGGATACAACTTTGTCGTTCAAGCACATCGAATAGTGCATTTGGCGTCGTCCTAAAAGGAAAAAAAAAGGTACTAAATGTCGAAGTGTGAATGCAGAATTTTAGCGACACCATCTCGTGAAGTGTTGGCGATTTGAAAATCATTGTGACACCGCAAACCATGTACTAACGTCTGCAGAGGCCGGTTAGCGGTAAAAAAGATCTGACGCCACGCATTTCTATAGCAGTACGCGTATTCTTGCAGACAGAAAGCAGCGTGCACAAAGTTTTACTTGATCTAATTACGCAGAAATACAGGCTCTCTCTCTTTTTTTTGTAGCCGCCATAGCAAGAAGTAAATACTTAAGTGGCTCAGTCGCGCAACACTACTCATATTGTGTTATAGGCAAAACAAAATTTAAACACGGGCAAATAAAGCAAAAAAAACATCGAGCACAGTGCAATACACGAATGTGTCTGAAGGTCAGTACATCATTGATTGGCAGATTGCGCTGCTCTCACACGTAATAGGAATGTTAGGCCGGTCTCGTGCATTAATTTGGCAATGGAGGGCGTGTACATCACCATTAGTCTGCAGTCAACGCGCTTTATTCGCCGACAATTGACTCGAACCGCCCACGGCGAAGCGCCGCTGCGTACGTTTGTATGCGCGCCGCCGACCGCCTATCCACACAAATGTGGAGACGGTGCTGCCACCCATAGCCCGATCCCGCGGCGAATAGGGCGCAATCTTGTACACGTGCTGTGATAGAACGTTCTATCGCGCCGCACAGAACTGGTCGAGGCTCGTATGACGGTCAGACCTGAGAATAGCAACCGGAAAAGGCACTGCTGTCTATTATTTTGCGTTCTGCTAGGCAAAGAACTAGCACAGAACGGACGGAGACACGGTTCTGTCCGACAGAATGGATATGAAACGGCCTCCGGACAGCTAGAAACGTAAGCACTCGGGCTAGACAATCGAATTAGCCTGCTTTTTGTCTGGCTCAATCCAATCCCGCGCCGACAGGTCGCAACCATGACAACCAGCCGCCCCCCCCCGCCCCCCCCACCTTCGCCTACTCGAACACCTCGTAAAATTGCGACACCACCTAGCGCAAAATCAAGACATTAACACAAATAAATTATTAAAGTCATCGCGCTCTTCTGTTTCATGCTCTGAAAAACAGTGGCCCCATTACTGATATTTAGTGACAATATTTCTATATTTTTTCATGCATTGAAGACATTTCTGTATTCCCTGAACAGGCGATAAAAACATGATGCATTCTTCCGGTGCGTTTGCCCTTTGCCTATTGGCTGTTTGCTCCCCCTCGTTCTCTCGTGACGTTGCGTTCCGTTCTGTCACATAACCTGTACAAGATTGCCCTCCTACTCAGCTTAGTCACGTGCGCCCGGCTCGCACTCTCCCGCTGCGCCGATTTGTTCGGCGTGGGATGCAATAACTGGAATGAATGAGCAAACGAGTACAGAGAGAGGAAATAAAGAGAGAGGGAGCGTGCGAGCGGGAAAGAAAGACAAAGACAGAAAGAGAAATAGAGAAAAAGAAAGAGAAGTGTGGGTGAGGAGGAGTGATGTGAAGCTGAGGAGGAGGGAAAATAGGTGTCGAAGCTTCACTGTTTCAACAGTCTTTGCGCCACGAGTGCGTAGCTGCCCCATTTTTTTAAATGTATTTACTACCTCCGCTCCCGCGATAGCCTTTCAAGGCTGCGGTAATAAATAAATAGCAGTTGAAATAAATAAATAATTGCTAAGTAGCCGTTAGACCAATCTATGTACGTATGTAAATAGTCCCCCTCTATCTTTTGCCTCTCTTGCGAACCTTTGCTGCTCCATCATCCTCTGATGTCCGCCGTTTAGGTGTCAGTTGCTCGATCTAGACAGTTACAGCGACCATGATCACTTTCTGGTTCCTTTCCTTCTCCCCTTCTTGTAAATATTTCCTCTAATAGGCAAGCACTTATTATTATCTTCGCGCTCACAAGGTTCAGTGTGGGAGCGCGGAGCCCGCTAATCAGCCCTGTTCCCACGGTCATCTTGGTGTAGATGTGTTTCCAGTCCACTTCAACAACTCCTTATTGCAGAAATACAAGACGATACGACGCTGCAAAAATAACCAAAACCACCATCACCGCTCAGTGAAATGAGGTAGCAACCTTTATATTACCGAAGAAGAACGGCTATTTGGGCTAGTTGGTTAATATGCATATTGAAAGGGTTTGCAGCGCAAGCACGGTAGTGCTGAAGGAAAGGTTTAAAAGCGAGGAACGGAAAGCAAACATGGACGACACGAGCGCTCGTGTCGTCCATCTTTGCTTTCCGTTAGCAGTCTATATAAGGGAACGTTATCTTTCTCTCCCTTGCCTTTATAGATCCTAATTCGCCCTACTTTTTCGCAACTGTCCGGGATTTGACTGTCCTGTAAGCATTTCTCTACAGCTTTCAACAGTGCTTCTTCAGTCTTATGTCCTAGTTCGTTAATGAGGCTGACGGGAACCACATGTAAACCCAGGGCACTGCACTTTGGAATGTTTCCTTCGGCTTTGTTTCAGTTGAAATTCTCAAGTACTACCTCTTCCTCGGCTGCGCTCTCCCTCATATATTTTGCGCCCCGGGAAATCCCTGGACGTTCTTTTTAAATTAATCGGATGTTACCTTTTGGATGTACCCCAGCGCTTTGTACCCTTCCAATTGATTTCCTCCTTCATCTGCCATATGTCGTTGCATTGTCACAGGTATCATACCCAACGTTTTTCATCATCATCACTCTCAGCCTGTTTAGGTGCACTGCCGAAGGAAGGAAACGATCTCCAGTTCACCCTACCCTGTGCGAGCTGATTCCATTTCCGCCCTGCGAACTTCTTAGTTTCGTCACTCCATCTAACCCTCAGCCTTCTTGACGGCGCATCCCATCGCTTGGTAACCATAATGCTGATTTTCTTATTCACCGATTGCCCGTCCTACGCATTACGTGGCTAGCCCCATGTCAATTTCTTTTCCTTGATGTCATCTAGAATATCTGCTATTCCTGTTTGTTCCTTGACCCGTTCTGCCGTCCTCCGATCTCTTAATGTTAGTCCTATCATCTTTCCTTCCATTGCACGATGCGTGGTCCTCAACTTTTTCTCTAGTTGCTTTGTTATCATCCATGTTCAGCCCAATACTGCCACGCACGTTAATAAATTTTATTTTGATGTATTCGGGTTTTGATAAAACTTTTGTTGGGCCTAGTTGGTGCATAGCATTTAAAGTGAATTCATCAGCGCAAATCAGGACGGACCACAAAGAATGGATGAGACAAGCACTGGCGCCGACTAACAGCTGCAGTTGTTAGCGCCAGGGCTTGTGTCACCTATTCTGTGTGGTCCATCCTGTTTCGCGCTGCAGTTTTCACGTTAAAAAATATTCGGGTTTCGGCCACAAAAACTGTCAGCAATGCTCGACGCAGACCGCGCCGCAATGCTTGAGGAGCTTCGCGATTCTTAGAGATCATTCTGTTAAGATTACTCGAAAGGACGCGAATAGTCAAGTTTATTCTGGAGCTTACGCGATCACCAGCGATAACGCAGGAAGGTTGGATCACTGCTTTATAAAACACTACATCCTCCGTCGATGATAAGATTACTCGACGTCTGACGATTGTTCACGCCGCTATCGGTTACAGTGTAAATCGCTTTCACGTTGTCTTACTTTTTGGGCACAGGTTCGCCAAAATAAAAAGTTTAGTCTTGAAGAAGCCGACTGCTGCCTTCGTCAACGTCACGACCACGTGACAAATGTTAGAATATGGCAGTATGCAGTGATTGCATACTGCCATATTGCCGACCGAATGCGCTCCAGCCCATTCTTATTCTTCGGTGAATTTCCTTTTCGTGATTAGGCTCGCGTGTTAGTACTTCTGAAGTGAATTGATTTCACTTTTTGTGTGAGCATTCCCGCATTGTGATGATGCAAATAAATTTCAACTTCAACTTGCTCTGGGTATTCACATTCTTGTACACCTTCCAATATATGGTTTCCAACCGTGAGCTCTTTCTCTTTAGCTAGGCTGTTCAGCATTATCTTTCTTTTCATAAATGAATTTTCGGGCCTACTTTAATAGTTTCACGTTTTAATTGCTCAATCATTTTTTGCAATTTGTTGCCATCGTTACTGAAGAGTACTGTATCCTCTGCAAATCATAAGTTGCTGAGACATCCTTCCTTAACTTTGACGCCTGCTTCTTCCCCGTTTTGCTGTTTAAATACTTCCTCTAAGCATGCAGTGAACAGCAATGGGGATATTGCGTCTCTTTTTCTGACTCCTTTTTCTATGGTAATTTTACCGTTTTTTTTTTGTGGAGAAGTAAGGTAGGCGTGGAGTCTTTGTAGATGTCGGCTAAGGTATTGACATATGTCTAGGTACCCCTTGTTGAATTAGTACTTTTAAGGCTGCTGGTATCTCTACTGAGTCGAATGCCCTTTTCTAGTCTATGAAAGCTAAACAAAGGTGCTTGCTGCCTTCAGACGCTTTCTTCATTACTTGATTGATCACATGAATGCGATCCATCGTAGCCTTTCCTGAAACCGGCTTGTTCTCTAGGTTGGTTGAAGTGAAGTGTTTCTCTTATCCTGTTCGAAATTACCTCTTTATATATTGTACATTATCAAAAATAAGCTGATAGACCTATAGTTATTTACGTCCCTTTTCTTGTGTATTAGTATAATGTTGGCATTTCCGCAGCTGGCTGGAGCTGTTGTTGTTTCGATGCACTCAGTATAATGTGTGGCAAGTTTGTCCTAAATAAGTTGTCCTTTTTTAGCCAAATCGGCTGTTATTCCGTCATCGCCAACCGCTTTTTCCGCTGGGCATATCGCGTATAGCCTCTTGAACCTCGTCGGTATTTACATGTGGAACCTACGTGCCTTGCTTGTCGTTAACTTCTCTCGAGGGTGCATCACTTATCTTCGAACTATGTAGTTCAGGGTATAATTCATCTGCCACCCAGACTATACCATTGAAATTGTTGATAATATTTCCCTGCTTGTCTTTTAGAGCCTGCTTCTTTATTCCTTCCCAAACAGAGTCGGCTTTTCGCTGTTTTAATAGTGCTGCCTGTTTTTACTGCTACTTTTATCGCTTTGACGCTGTAGTTTCCTTGTGTCACTGACTTCTTGTTGTTGTTTTTTTTATTTGCGACAAAGACTTGCCCTTAAGGCATATTATTTGTTGTGTATATTTGTATTAAATGTGCGCCGTTAGGCCGGCGTTGTGTATGAAGGCGAAGAAGTGTCTTGTGGACTGTATTGCCATGTATCCATCGGTCATAACTGTTTCTGTCACTGTAACGAAGGCCAGCTTGCAGGAGATGACGGAGCGTTACTATTGTAACCTTGGCATGTCCATATAAGATGGTATGGATCTGCTGCATCACGGGAACAGAACAGTACAACCATGTAGCACCCACTGGTAATTGCGACCAGTTCCGTGTTGAGATAGCAGCCGGCGTAAGGGCCACCCCTGCCCGAAGCCTCCTAAGCACGACTTCCTCCGCACTAGTAAAGTGAAGGGGGAGAGAGCAGACTCGCGGTGGGATAAGAGCGCGTTTATCCTGCCGCAGAACACGATAAGCTTTATTAGCTCAACGAACTCTATGTTATATCTTAAGTTACTCTGCTTCATATGTTGCTGTTTCTTTATTAACTCTTTCGTGGATTGGGAGAGCTTGCCTACTCCTTGCCCTGGCGCTTTACGTCCAACTTTGATTGCTGCTTCAGAGATCGGTCTCGTTACCGTTTCGCTAATCCCTTCGATGTCAGCATTATCCTCTTATCCTAAAGCTGCGTATTGGATCTAGATCGTAATCTTAAACCTGATTTTACTCTCACCACGTATTAGTTGGGTTGACTTTTGTTTGTTAATCTTGATCCAGCTCTCCTCAAATTAAGCGCTATCTTCTCCCTCACTAGCCTACGGTAACTGCACTTTACTTTGCTTATGACATCAACGTCCTGCACTATTCCTGGGTTGCCGCAGAAGATAAAATCTATTTCGTTTCTTTTTGTTTGCCGTTAGAGCTTTTCCATGTCCACTTCTTCTTTCTGCGCTTTCGGAAGATGTTCGCTATGCGGAGTTTTATCCCGCTCTGCGGATTCTCTCAACATCTCTTCTCGTGTTTCTTCCAGAGCCAATACCACGGTTACCAATTTCTTCTTCCCATTGTGATTTATTCCTATGTTTGCATTCAAGTCTTCCCTTATTATGGTGTACAGGGTACGTCCTTTTTTCATTGCTAATTGAATATCCTCGTATAGTCTGTTCCACTTCGCCGTCGTGATGGACTGGATGTGGATCGTACACCTGTAATAAGTACAGCCTGTATAAGTACAGGATCGTAACCTGTAATCTTTTCGCTGATACAAGAGAATTATTCAGTGTTGTATGCAGGTCTTTGTGCATCAGAAATCCCATGCCACATCCTTTTTTATCAGGGAGTCCTCTATAGCAGGGGACCTGAGCATTAGTTGGTACCGTATGATTCCCAGCTCTTCTTGCCCTCACTAAAGCCAGTAATATACAGTTCTTGCGGCTATATTTGTTGTGGGTTGTCAGTTAAATACGAGCTGCCAAACTTTTATGTATGCCCTTATTTCAATTTTAAACCCATTTTTAACGTCATGCGTTTATGATCCCTACCCAAGCTGTTAATCACTTCGTCTTTTCGCTCTCAGTTTGTCATAAATACTTCTGTCATACGACAATAATGAATGTTCGATCCCCTGTTTCCGACTTCCAGTTTCCAATATGTGGTGGCTCTTCCAAGTCGCTAAGGTGTGTTTCATTAACCGCATATACACCAACTCTCTTTGTTTAAGTGCTGCTCAATCTCTAACTGTTGTTTTTTTTTCTGCCATGCTGCATGTTTATGTAACTTATTGCAACACGCGCCTTATCCTTTTTCTTTACGAAGACAGGACAGACAGGAGAGACAGACGAAGATCGTAGGCGATAGATAGATAGATAGATAGACAGAGATAGACAGACAGACAGACAGGACAGACAGACAGATAGATAGATAGATAGATAGATAGATAGATAGATAGAGATAGAATAGATAGATAGATAGATAGATAGATAGATAGATAGATAGATAGATAGATAGATAGATAGATAGATAGATAGATAGATAGATAGATAGATAGATGATACGCTCAAAGTCGCAGAAGTTCGCCATGAAATGCTTCGCATTTTTAAAAGGAGTCAGACGCGTTCCGTAGTGCTATAGTCTAATTGTAATGTCCATCATCAATTTCATCCCTATCGGAAAAACCCAGTGGCACTGTCCCAGTGTCATACCTGATTATTGACCAGTGTGGCGCTGGGTACTGGGACGCTGGGACGCTGCACGAGGCACGCTGGACGCTGGCGCACTGCACACTGGCCACCCGTTACGGGCCGAAATCGGGCTTTTAAATTGTTTCTAAAAGCTGTGATCATACCCCGATCGTAATTAGGGCTTATACGCAAGCACTGCGACAAAAAAAAAAGAAAAAACCTCAAAAAAAAAAAGCGAGCGAGCGGGAGTCGAACCCACCACCTCGACGCAGCACACATCCTGAGTCTGACACGTTACCGCTGCACACACACCTTTTTTTTTTTTTTTTTTTTTTTTTTATGTATTTATCACACTAATATTACAGTGCACAATAATAGCACAAATAAAGCAGCAAAGGTACAATCACATAGCGACAATATGCGCTCAAGCGTTACTAAGTGCACACTCGAGGGTAACACAAAGTGCAGTAGAACGGTGAGAGTTCTTCACATCGTGTTATACTGGAAATGTGGGAGCCGAGCACCTCACCAAGAGGGTA